>NC_000074.6:101775247-101820247 GCF_000001635.26 Mus musculus
GAATTTCTGCTTTTATTTTTAAAAGCCACTTATCTTGAGGGACAAGGATGTTTGATTTCTGCCTTGGCCTGTTGGCACTTCTTATTATGAAAAAAGATAAGTATCACAGAGGATAAGCCTAAGGGAAAACATAGTGCCATATTATCTTTAAATAAACTTGTTCTTTTTAATGGTAGGATAAAGCACTGTGAAAATCAGCAATCTGGCCCACATGAAAGTTTTCCCTCTTCAGTAATAATCATATGAACCAAACACTTCATGAAAAACATAGAGCACCCTATACAGGTGAATAAATGGGGATAGAGACTGTTAAAAACACTTACCACATTTGACTTTCCTTCTTGATGATATTCTCAATGTGTTCATGTGTTGGATAGCTTAGAAGGAATATTGCTACAATTTATACAGAAGAGACTTGTAAGTAGGACGCTTGTGGAATGACAGAGTAGAAAACATGCATGGAAAAATCAGAGAAAAATTTGCATCACAATGAAGATCCTCTAGAATATCTGGCAATCTAATGTGTAAGAAGATTGTATCAAAGTTTGTCCAGAAGAAGAATATCATATTTATTGACAGTAGATATTTTTTAATAGCAAATGTCACCTTCCATGATGTGAAGAAAGCTTCAAAAGTGTCATCTAGCCTAGGAAGCTGTGGAAATGGGGCTGAAATTTGCATGTAGAAGCCATAAGTTATCATATTTCTTACTAATGGTTATTATTTCCCTGTAAAGAAATTTAAATGGCACATCTCATTATTTTACATAACTGTGATGGCTCCCAGCATCATCTCTATGTGTATGGAGCCTCAGAAATAAGGATTATTTTTCTGGTATCAAATTTAGCTCATGGGATGAAAGAAAATTCCTTCTCATCTTATAGTTATAACCACAATGTTGGTGTTCAATTATTCCCAAGTGTGTTTTTATCTGTAATTTTTTTGTTTCTATCAGAAGACATTAATTTATTAATATTTAATGCTGTGATAATATCTTCTGTTGAAAAGTCACTTCAGAGAAAATTTATTTTGTTTTAAAATTTTGGAAAGTTATCCATAATTATCAGAAAGTCATGACAGCAGGCTGTGGGATCAGAATATTGGCTAATCCCATCTCAACTGCACAGGGAAAGTAGATAGGAGAAGTTAGGCAAGACTACAAAATCTAAGAGCAGACCCTCTCTGATAAACAAGCCTCCAGCAAGGCTCACATGACTTAAAATTTCAGCCATAGCATCCTCAGACAGCATCACCAATTGTGAACCAAGTATTCAAATGAATCAGAACATGGGACACATTTATTAATGAAAAGACAATTAGCTTCGTGTGTGTGTGTGTGTGTGTGTGTGTGTGTGTGTGAGAGAGAGAGAGAGAGAGAGAGAGAGAAGAAGAATGCTATTATAATAGAAACTACAGTCATAAATTTTTATATGATACAAAGCTGAAGTTAACTAGAAAATAAAATAAAATTACCTACCATAAATTCTTTTGTAACTCTTATTTATTTATTTTTGCCTGGTTTTGGAGGTTATATTTCCTCCAGATCTTAGGCATGCATGAAGGAATGAATGAAAGCTGTAGTGAATTATATAATTTGGAGTAATAAATTCAAATCATCTGTTAATACAAACTCTTCTAATTAAGTTGTATATTTAGTCATCTGAATACTTTCTTGAAATAAAGCATTTAAGCCCCTTTTCTCCAACAAAAATATAATTGTTCCCAGTAAGCCACTGAAGCCTGAACATTGAAATCTATGGAACCATTCAGTCACAAATTCAACAAGAAGAGAGACACATTTTTCCCACACAGTTCCATTTAATGAAATAAGCCCATTTGAGAAATGCAGGGTGAAAGTAGTAAGTCATGTTGGAGCTTGCACATATCAGCAGAGTTGATAACCTTTCTCATGTGAGAAAATTTTACATTCATAGAATTATAGTTAAAATTACAGTGGGGTCAGGAAAAACAATATTTAATCTAGCACATACTAGATTACCTAAATGAACATTGGAATGAATCAGTCAGTATTCAACAATTTATTGAATACATATATTTCATGTATAATGCTAATCTCAGAGATCTATTAGAATATATCAATCAATATACTAAATTAATTATGTGCTGTAATTTGATTCATATAACTCAGTGGCTATCTAACTAAAATTGAATTGTTCCCATTGCCTAAAAGGTTACCAATAAAATGCCACTAGAAGTAAAAGAATCTTTTGCAAAATACAGCACTATGCAACATGAAAAATATTAAAATATCTTTGAAAAATCGCCATGAGTTATGGTGTAGAGGTACTCACTTGAGATTTGGGTTAATGACTAACCCAAATGTAGGCATTGAAAGCAAAGTAAAGACTAGTACCATATTGTACAGCATTGAATCAGCAGAAAATCAGACAATGGAGAGGATGGAGGTTTGGTACACAGGGAATTACATGCTCTCTGATAGGAATTGAAAAAGGGTTCTTTATAGCATGCTTCACTTTTCATGAATTATTACCAATTAGGATGGGGGGATGTGTGGATTTTTAGTACTGTAGTTGCATTTGACTCATTCATGCTCCTATAAAGAACCCAAATAAAAATTTGGTTCATCAATGTAAACATGAATAGAATTGTTGGTTTGGTCTATTGTTATTGTATTCTCTAGGGTGAACAGACATGTAGCCACAGCTCTCCATTACACTAATTCTTTCTGTGCATTCATTTATGAATCCTACCAGAAGTAGTGATAGACACATACATTAATTCATGTCTCCTATCAAAAGAAGTACTAACCATTGTTACTCACACACATTCAATGATTGGGAGAAGCCGATAGCTATTTTACAGATGTCTTCTCATTTTGCCTGAAAAAATCTATATTATAAGACACCCAATAGCTGAGTACTTGAGATATACATTCTGGTAACCAGATGTGAATAAAGTAAAAAGAAGAAATGTATTCTTACACCCAAACAGGGAATGGACAATTATAAGTTTTCAACAACCTCCCCCCACAACTGTATAAGTGAAAAGATATCTGACATCTAAACTTTACTTTTAAATTATAATTTCCAAACGACAAAAAGCTTTACTTTAATTTGGAGAAGTTTAAAAATATATATTTTACAATATTTTAATTGTAATTAAAAATTTTTAAATTATGAATAATCAAATCTATTATTTCTTACATACCTATTGAGACATTGCCTCAGAATGCAAGCAAGGCCAGCCTAGATTCATTATATATATATTCAAACTCGAGATCTTACCTTAAATGTGTGCTGTTCCTGATACCCTTGAGCTTCAGGGCTATAGGTCTGAGCCAGCACACCAACAGGGAACATATATACCTATTACTTTCTAGTTTTGAAGTCATTTTCCTCCCAAAATAGAAAATCATGATCTTGAAGACTAAGCAGATGCCCATTGAGAGAAAAGAGTGTGAGAATGCAGGAGAAGAATACATACTAGCTCTGTTGTAAGAGGCAATGAGACATTGGTGTGAGATGATGATTTAGAGGGACAGGCCACCTCTTTTTCAGGCCCTGTAAAATCCATTGCTCTGGCCATCATCTTCTTAGAACACAGAGATGCTTTTAATCCTTGCCAATGATTAATACACTTAGAAATTGAGCTAGAACTTGAATAGACTCTAGTTAAGGAAGGGGGTGGGCCTGTGTAATAAGTAACTGAGTTTATAGCCAAAGAAAATCCACATCACATATTTCTATCATAGCATAATCATCTTTGAAAAGAACTATTTCTGCCCACAAAGACATCTGAAGCAGCACAAACGTCTGTGGGATTTTTTTTTTTTTGGTTTCATGCAAATATACTTTTCTTTCTTTTATAAAATCTGTTCCCATCTGTCCTTTCCAAGAATGTTCTGTTAAGACAAAGAGTTAGAGATGAACACCTTGTCATTTGTACCAATTATTAAATGTTTCTCGTGTTTTCCATGAATGACATAAGGAATGGCTTACTCTTTGAATGACTTACAGCTTTAACTTTTATTAACACTGAATCCCATACAAATGTCCACAATGAAACAGAAACATTGTAGGTGTGAGTGTGGCTAAACTTAGTAATCTAGAGATGATAGGTTCAAGTTTTTCACCTTGAAAATGTTAGGATTGGTTTTGAGTTTCGGTCTTAACAGGATTTGATATAAGAAATTGGGCCATAGCATATGTCAACCTTTCTCCGTTAAGCATTTGTATTAATTAAAACAGACTTACTATCAATCAGAACTCTTTACACATGCAGGTATCATAAAAATTCATTTATGAAAGGCTAGTATGAAATTAGAATATTTCCTGTAGATAGCACAAAATATCATACTGTCAAACAGATGCAAATGATCTCGTCCAGTTCCCGAACAGAGTAGAGGAGTACACAGTGTTTATCACAGTCTCTTCGTGTTAATGCTCTCCCAAACTTCTAGCCAAGTGGAGAGCTGCCTGTTGTCAGAACTTGTAATTTTTTATTTTCTCTTCTCACTGGTACCTTGTGCTGACTGGACTTCCAGTACATGGTTTCTTCTATAAGTTGCCTTTTTCATGATCTGTTAGCACTATCTTAGCAAAACAATAAAACAGTAACGATTGACAAGTTGGCAGGGCACTTACCCATCAGAGTTGTTGAATTTACTTATTAACAGAAGTCCAGGACTAAGAACAATGCTTGCTACAGAGCAAGCGTGATTTATAATAGATGCTGGTTTGTTCTAGTTAACTTTCTCCTCAGAGATGAATAAAAGAGATATCAAAATGAATACAACCTATTCTTCTCTCTCCTATCATCTTAGACATTACAGTGGAAGAGTGGGGGTGCTTCTTTAACATTCACAACTTCTGTCACCAGCTGTTCCTGTTAGAAAGGTCTCTGGTGGCACTTGCTATGAGCTCTTTTTAACCCCAGAATGTGTTTGCCATCTGCTGCCTTGGGCCTCTGCACCTGTTCTTGCCCTGCTTCTCTCCCCCTTTCTCCTCTTCCTTGTCAGCTGGTGCCTTTGGACTCCAGGTTGAATTCAATGTCAGTCACTTTAGCAGTATTGCTTGCTGCTGGAGGCTGTTCTTTGAGCCTCCTCCAGCAAGCTCATGATGTTCATCTGTGTAGAGAGAAGTCTGTGCAAAGAATTCACAGCACTTGACTATTTCCAAGCATTTGGCCAGTGGCATTGTATATCTCTACTCCAGAATCCTGTGTCAGAAAGTTGATGTTGTCTGAATTGAGGGGCAAGTACTGCTTTTGTGGTAGCATGTTTCTTTAAAAGTAAAGTATTGCAAAACAGTGTGGCAATTTCATCTCAGTGAAACCAAAATAAACTAAATCTCATGTTTTATTTCTGCAGGATTCTATAAGAATGTTACTGTGTTACTGTGGTGGAGTTATCATCTCCACTGATGAGCATACATTTAGTCACAGCTGCTAATAATCTCAAGGAATGTATTGATTATAAATTAATAAATATACAAATATTCATGCCAAATATGGGTCACATACCTTGTTCTGATATTCCTTTATATCTCCAGTGTATACAGGTATGTCCTGCTCTCTCAAAAGGCCTTTGTTTCTATGGGAATAAACAGGCATTAATCAATGTGCACACAAATAAACTTCTAAAATGAGATAAGTTCATCAACGAAAAGAGTCCATGCTGTGAACACTGAGACCAAGGGAGTTTACACGTGAGAACAATACAGAAGACATTTTAATAAAGTTATATGATAAGAAATATAGAAAACTGAGCATGAATATAAAACATTCAAGCGAAAGTAATTCAAAGCAAGGAGAATGATATCCACAGGCACAAAATACTAGCTGTTAAGAGGGATATAACCTCTTCTTAGATCTGAAATAAAGTACAAAAAAAAAAATCAGTAAAATCAAACAAACTTGAGGGCAAAGGCTGAGGGAGAGTAACTGCAAAGACATTATTGTCATTTTAAATCCACATTAGTTAGAGCGACACTTCAATTCCTGTTTGACTACTAGTTCTTATAGTGAGTTCTTTATTCAACAGAATCTTGGTGGACAAAGATAACTGTTCTTGAAGGCTAATATAATCATAGACCTCTGTCTGTATCTGCGTCTCCACCTTTCTCTGCCTCCTCCTGATCTCAGTGAAACTGCTTCTGGGTCGGTACTTCTAAGACATATTCATCCTGTCTTAGGTCATTGGCTATTGCCTGTATCAGAGTTGTACAGGGTTGTTTCTAATCTGGCCACAAACCAAACCTTATTATTCTCTTGTTGGACAGTCTCATGGTACTTTTGTTAACAATTGTATCCTGTTCTCTGAAATATTCCACAGATCTTAGCTGTTCATTCTCAGTTTGGACTCCATGATACCATGCATGCTACAACTTCATCACACTGCCTCTAGGAATAGCAGCAAAAGTCATTGGTTATTTCTCGGAATTGTATAAGGATTTAGTTTATATTCATGTTACAATGTTCCATTAAGTTATATATGGGGATATATATTTTATTTGGAATTAGCCACAGTGTATCACTTATAGGTATTTTACCATTTTAAAATAAGATAGTTAAAGGCTGGGAAACTGAAGAAGCTGTTGACTTGATGTGAGGAAAATTGAGAAAATATCTGCCACTTAATTAAGAGATTGTGGACTGAGTTGGTAAACATATTAAATGTAACCTCAGACACATCAGAATGCAGTGGTTCTCATTAAGGAATGAATACAATCACCTCCTATTTGATTATTTTGACCAAAAGCAAGTCAAAGTTTGAACTCTCCACTTTCTTTTGGTGTATTCTGTTTGGCCATAGTTTTTAAGTTTTGCCTTGTCTATGAGGATTTGTCTGCTGTGTATCTAGGCCTTCCTGATATCTGACTGCCCCATCGCTGGCGTGCTGTGAAATTGTCTCAGTGTTGCTGTGTGGGCTGTCTCTCATGCATATCAAATGGATTTGTTCTATACTTATGAACTGCATAGGAGGAATTACAAGGAAAGGAATGAGGGAGACGTTACTGGATATTTAACAGCATTTTTACAATGTATTAGGTTATTTACCCCAACTGATCCTGTCTCCAAAGGTCTCAGTACCAGATCATACTGTCTATCAAGCAATATACATACATTGCTTGCAACATTTATTACAGGTATTTTTGTACAAGATTGCTTTCAACTTGTTAAAAAAAATAGTTCTTTTTCCAGCCAAGAACTATCATGACATATGCATATTTACATATATTGTTATCCATGTCAGGGGCATGTAATACCACATAACAAGATTAAAACAATATATTATCCTTTTTTTTTGTTTGTTTAACTAAAAATTAGCTTTTTATTTTATATGCTTTTGGGGGGTATTTTATGTATTTACATTTCAAGTGTTATCCCTTTCCCAGTTTTCCCTCTGGAACTCCCCTATACTCTCCCCCCTTCCCCTGTTTCTCTGAGGGTGCTTCCCCTCTCCCCTACCTACCAACTCCCATCTCACCGCCCTGGTATTTCCCTACACTGGGGAATCAAGCCTTCACAGGTCCAAGGGCCACTCCTCCTAATTGATGCCAGACAATGCCATTCTCTGCTACATATGCCTCTTGAGCCATGGGTACTCTTTGGTTGGTGGTTTAGTCCCTGGGAGCTCAGGGTTGGGGGATGGGCGTTCTGGTTGGTTGATATTGTTGTTCTTCCTATGGGGTTGCAAACCCTGTCAGCTGCTTCAGTACTTACTCTAAGTCCTCATATTAACCTTTTTGAAACACCGGTTAAATCTAAGTTAAATAACGTTGGTTTTTACACTATGCTCTTAAAAGGAGGCTGCGTACATAGCAGAATATCAGGCTAATTGCATAGTCTTAAGGGAATTTCAAGTGACAAAATTAAACATCACATTAGCAAAAATTGAAGCCTCTTATAATAAGAATCAGGAGAAAATGTGTCCCAAATGCAGGCAAAAGTCATTGACAGACCTGGCTCACATTGTTACAAGAAGACCAAGATGTGGGTTAAAAAGTAGGGGCCTCTGTCCACTCCGGGCTAGGGCAGCTGGGGGAGGAGGACCCCGGAAGTTTGACTGCATGCACCCCCACATCACTGCTGGGTGGGTGTTCGGTTATAAGAGGCCGCAGGACCCACTTTGGGGGTGGGAAAGGCACAGTCTGAGATCCCTGTGGACCCGACGGGGTCTCCAGGTTCTCAGGCTCTCAGACATCCCAGATGCTGCGGTATGCCGAGGAAGAGCTGAGAACCTGTGGTGGCCCAAAAGCAATCTCTGGCCCAGGGCCTAAGTGAAAGGGTCAAGGAGGTGAGAGCTCCAACTTGTTACCAAGTCTGCAGCTTGCTTGTCTGTTGCTGGGAGGCCTCCCAGTGGGAGGTTAGAGCCTTAGCTCTTTAGGGAAAGACCTGCTCCATTGCTCCAGCAAGGCAGGTCCCAATATGAAGAGGCACTCTATGGTTTTTAAGGCGATTATTGTAGAAAGGCAGAGCAAGGGAAAAGAGTAGTGAAGTAGAGACTGGCTATGCTCATGTGGAGACAAGGGGGGAAGAGAGGGGAAGCAGGAGGGCAAGTGGTGAGAGTAAGAGCCAGAGACTAAGAGAGTAAGAGTGAGAGGGTAAGAGAGGGAGCAGGAGGGCAAGGAGGAGGCAAGCAGCTCCTTTTATAGTGGGCTGGGCAACCTGGCTGTTGCCAGGTAACTGTGGGGAGGAGCATACCTGACTGTTGCTAGGTAACTGTGGGGGTGGAGTCCAGACAGAATACCTGAAGTTTGGGGCATTGCCTACTGACTGATGGCCACACATCTCTTTGGGGGTGGGGGGAGCTGTGGCAGGCTGTAGCTACAATAGGAGCCAGGGATCCAGGAGGCATTGCCGAACACCTTCTTTCCCTTTTAGGGTCACCAGGATTCAAGGCCTGTGCTTGACCAGGGACCAGGCTCTCTGTGCACAGTTCACTGCCCCACACTGAAAGACACAACTATAATGTATAATCAGAGGGCCTAGGTTAGAGCCATACAGGTTCCCTGATTATTGGTTTAGTCCCTTTGATCTCCTATGGCCTCAAATTACTTGATTTGATGGGTTTCTATCAGGGAGGTGTGCAGTATTACTGCAACTTGATATGACTTGTTTGGTTGATATTCCTGGCAATCCTGCCCTTTTCTAAAGGGGAATGTAGGAGGCATGGATAAAGGAGACTGGGAAGAGAGAAGGGAGGGGAAATTGTTGTCAGGATGTCATATATGAGAGAAGAATAAATAAGAAAACTATAAAGAAATAAAAAGTATAAAACCCAGCATTTCTGAGGAAGGCCATACCATGGATAAACTGTTCAGATTATATCAGCTTCAGGGCACTCCTGTGGGGGATTTTAAGATCAAGTTCCTTGAGGTAGTAGCAACTATCTCTTTGAATGTGGACAATGCTGTCCATGGGCTCAGTGATGTGGGAGTAAGCCAAGCAGGTATGTGCATGCATTCATTCTTTCTCTGGGCTTGAATGCACATATGATGAGATGGTTCAAGTTCCTTCCACTTTGATGCCCTGAAGTTACTGACTGGAACCTGGAATTGTGAAGTAGAATAAATGATTTCTCCCATGTGTTATTTTTGTCAGGCTGTGTTATCAGTAAAGGAAACAAAGACACCCAATAACTGACTGTAGCTCTCAGTGCTGGTTAGGTTTGCTTAGGGCTTAATGCTTTTGTGGTGCATATGACACTAAGATGAAGGCTTTTTGAGAAAACATAAAAGTGAATGAATACCTGACAGATAGCTAGTTCTCATGTCTATCCTCTTAATCCGGCTACAGATATATTTGTGTTTAGTGTTTTGACATTCAACACCTCTAACAGAAATAATTTGTAATTGAACTTACCATGATAAAGGATAATATTCCATTCCTTCACTATACCTTGGTCGGTTACACAGCATGATTTTTTTCATAACTGAATATATCATCACGGAATGGGTTTCCTGGAACTTAAGTGCCATCGATGCCTACAGATTCTGTCTCTGAAGCAATTTTCAAAGCTTTCAGACACCATCAGGTTTCATAATCAGTCATTCAAAGTCAAAGACAACCTTGGAATTGGGTATGATGGCACCTTCTCTTAAACCTAACATTGACAGGGGAGAGTCACAGACATCTATGTGAGTTCCAGACAATTCAAAACAATAGCCAGGTCAGCCAAGGGTACTTGAGTACCTACAAAAAAAAAAAAAGAAGAAAAAAAAGAAAGAAAGAAAGAAAGAGGAAGAAAGGCACGGAGGCAGGCAATATTTTCTCAGTCATGATGAATATATGTGTACACAGCCCTCCAATAACTCAATAAGCTTAACAGATGATACTATGTGGTGCAGTTCAGGTTACTATAGCAATACCATAGTCTAGAAGACTTAAAAAGCAGAAATTAAGGTTTCACTGTTCTACACCTGGAAATCCTGGGTTACAGCTCGAGTCACTGGGTTTAGAGGAGTATCTGACTTGTGGAGAGGTGACAACTGTTTTCTGTATGGGAAGGAGGAACAGAGGAAGCTCTGCACGTCACCCTGTGCTCCCTAGTGATCCCCTTCTGAGCATCTCACACTTATGCTTTCATCTGAATATACTCGTCCACCAAAGACACCCCAAAACCCATTACAATGGGCAGCTTAAATATAGAATGATTTTAGGCAGGGTGCACAATTAAGTTTCTATCAGATACAGCTTTGGTCATTTGCTATTTACAGAAGGTTGAGTAATAACAGTTCATGAATAATATCATTATTATAAGAAATAGTCTGGACATATTGCCAATCAAATTCCTTATGTGAAAATTCCCTTTGATTCTTTTTAAAACTGACATTTACTGGACTGCATCACCAATCTATATATTTTTTTCATATACACATTTATAAATGGCAAATTCATTCAAGAATTTCAACACAGACATGATGCTGTGGCCTTCATTATATTTATTAGTATAGGGAAGATCTACAACTTTCTCTGATATGTAACTGAATATATACTATCTTTTAAAAACTACATTTGCATTTCCTTGTGCATGCTTACATAAACTAACAGTAATTTTAATAAATAAAAACAAACATCACATGCATTGCCAACACTGTAGCAGAAATAGGACATATCTAAATTCCTAAATATTTTCCAAGATCATTTTTATTCAGTAACACTTATCCTCAGCAAGAGCTTGGGATACATGTGCTGATGGCTGTATATAATATGGCTATACCAGAGCAGAGTGAAAACTTCATTCCAGAGACAGTGGGAGGTAATGACAAAGGGCAAGGTGAAGAAACTCAGTTCAATTTCAATGAGATGCTCTTAAAGGTGATTTTCCCTCTCTCTGAGTGTCTGACTCCTCAGATCAGTTTGCTAATCTCTAAAGGTAGTGTGGTATATATGACATTTTAGAGTAGCATAGAAGCACTTACCAGCACATATCCATGGAAAACATACAGAAATGAATTACCAGGGTTGACCCAGTGTACATACAAATGAACACACACACACACACACACACACACACACACGCACACACCAGACCTATGAGACAAAGACAGACAGACAGACAGAGACAGAGAACAACAATGTTATCAACATCCAACTTGTTATTAACATTCACTTTCCCCACTTATCTGAGAAAATAAAAGTGTAATGTTTTCCTATGGGATAATATGGTATTGGAAATTGTTGTCTATTTGATAGAAAAAATTAAATCCACATTATAAATTACAAATCTAATTAAATATTTATTCAAAAGTCAAGCTATTAGCTAGCTAAAATAATAGTCTGTGATCCCAGCTGCTGACAGAATTAACAAATTAGCATGTTCCTGCTTATTTATTCCACTAACATTTAATGAGCTTCCCTTCTGTTCTGTTCCCCATTCTTGGCTCTCAAATATTAAGGATGGATGAGTTAACAGACCAGGATTTCAAGATGCTTATAAGCTATCTGGGAAGGTAAGTGTTGTATATATTTAAGTCATAACATATACTTTAAAAATAAATAATATTGACATTAAAGAGAGACATTCTCTAGACCCAAAAAAGCAGAACAACAGGAAATTGGCTTAGGCACAGAAAAGCACAATTCAAATGATAGAAGAAAATTGCTCAGACAAGTCTCTTGCAAAACATACATTTTATAGTGTTTATTTTCATATAACCTACTAGAAGATGTACAATTTCCTGAAACGATGTCTATCTAGTTGAAGTGGTTTCAGACTTCTGGAAGCATTTTCAAACTGGCACCTACATTTCTCTTTTATTTGGAGTGTAAGATATATTGCAAAATGTGTTCATATGTTGAAGGGTTACCCTTAGGTGGGGGAATGCCATCATTGAAAATATATTGGGTGCTGGAGAATGTGATATAAGAAGTGGCTTCACTCTTGATGGTTGCATAATATGGTAACATTGTTTGATGCTGTGGCTGTATTTGAGGAAGTTATTCTCAGGAGAAATACCATAGCAGCATAAACTTATATCATCCTTTGCTTCTTCCAGCCTTTGCTGCAGCCTCCTGTCAATGATGAGGTGACCAACAATGTTCTACCTCAACACTAGTCCAGAAACAAAGAAACATAAAGCCAGCCAACACTAGACAAAATAAAATTTGCTTTCTTGTATCCTTTTCTTGGATATCTGCCACAACAATAAAAAGACTAACTAGGACACCTTGAAGACTAACCTTCACGCTTCTTCTCTTAATAACAATAAGATCGTCAGTTCTGGGAACCATGAAAATCAGAACATAAGTAACATTTAGAAATGAATGTAGATGTGTTACTATAATTTTGCTGTAGGATTTTTGAGACAACTTAGATATCTCAGTGTATTCTCTGAAATTAGCCACAGCAATTATTTTAATAACAGCCAAATGACCTCAACTCAGGAATTGCAACTAATTACTGGGAATTGAAAAATTCTCTTATAGAAAGTATTCAAGGCTTAAGACAATTTCTTGGTGTTACTAAAAGAGAGGCATCTAAGCTCGAATGATCATACAATATAGAGAACTTCTTAATTTCATTACCATGTTAATACTACAGGTACAGTTGAAATTCTACCCTTACAAACTCAGTTACATCATTAAACAAAGTACTTTACATTAGTATGCTTTGAAATGTTTGTCATATTCTAAGTAAAATAGAAAGGTCTGATGTGTATATAAAACCAATTCTTCTGGATCCAAGAACTTTAATTCAACTATGACTTAGATAACTACTGATATAATTATGCTAAAAGGCAAATCTATATATAAATTAAAGGTGGACAGCCTGTATACTATACCACACCAAATTTTTTTGTGTGTTTGATTTTTTTAATTAGGTATTTTCCTCATTAACATTTCCAATGCTATCCCAAAAGTCCCCAATCCCCCCCACCCCAATCCCCTACCCACCCATTCCCACTTTTTGGCCCTGGCTTTCCCCTGTACTGGGGCATATAAAGTTTGCAAGTCCAATGGGCCTCTCTTACCAGTGATGGCCAACTAGGCCATCTTTTAATACATATGCAGCTAGAGTCAAGAGATCTGGGGTACTGGTTAGTTCATAATGTTGTTCCACCTATAGGGTTGCAGATCCCTTTAGCTACTTGGGTACTTTCTCTAGCTCCTCCATTGGGGGCCCTGTGATCCATCCAATAGCTGACTGTGAGCATCCACTTCGGTGTTTGCTAGGCCCCGGCACTGTCTCACAGGAGAGAGCTATATCTGGGTCCTTTCAGCAAAATCTTGCTAGTGTATGCAAATGCAGTCAGTGTTTGGAAGTTGATTATGGGATGGATCCCTGGATATGGCAGTCTTTAGATGGTCCATCCTTTCATCCCAGCTCCAAACTTTATCTCTGTAACTCTTTCCATGGGTGTTTTGTTCCCAATTCTAAGAAGGGGCACAGTGTCCACACTTTGGTCTTTGTTCTTCTTGACTTTCATGCCTTTAATAAATTGTATCTTATATCTTGGGTATCTTAAGTTTTTGGGCTAATATCCACTTATCAGTGAGTACATATTGTGTGAGTTCCTTTGTGATTCTGTTACCTCACTCAGGATGATGCCCTCCAGGTCCATCCATTTGCCTAGAAAGTTCATAAATTCATTCCTTTTAATAGCTGAGTAGTACTCCATTGTGTAAATGTACCACATTTTCTGTATCCATTCCTCTGTTGAGGGGCATCTGGGTTCTTTCCAGCTTCTGGCTATTATAAATAAGGCTGCTATGAACATAGTGGAGCATGTGTCCTTCTTACCGGTTGGAACATCTTCTGGATGTATTCCCAGGAGAGGTAATGCTGGATCCTCTGGTAGTATTATGTCCAATTTTCTGAGGAACCGCCAGACTGATTTCCAGAGTGGTTGTACAAGCTTGCAATCCCACCAACAATGAAGGAGTGTTCCTCTTTCTCCACATCCTCGCCAGCATCTGCTGTCACCTGAATTTTTGATCTTAGCCATTCTGACTGGTGTGAGGTGGAATCTCAGGGTTGTTTTGATTTGCATTTCCCTGATGATTAAGGATGTTGAACATTTTTTCAGGTTCTTCTCTGCCATTCGGTATTCCTCAGGAGTGAATTCTTTGTTCAGTTCTGAGCCCCATTTTTTAATGGGGTTATTTGATTTTCTGGAGTCCACCTTCTTGAGTTCTTTATATATATTGGATATTTGTCCCCTATCTGATTTAGGATAGGTAAAGATCCTTTCCCAATCTGTTGGTGGTCTTTTTGTCTTGTTGACAGTGTCTTTTGCCTTGCAGAAGCTTTGCAGTTTCATGAGGTCCCATTTATCGATTCTTGATCTTACAGCACAAGCCATTGCTGTTCTATTCAGGAATTTTTTCCCTTTACCCATATCTTCGAGGCTTTTCCCTACTTTCTCCTCTATAAGTTTCAGTGTCTCTGGTTTTATGTGGAGTTTCTTAATTCACTTAGATTTGACCTTAGTACAAGGAGATAGGAATGGATCAACTCAATTCTTCAAGGAATTAGAAAGGGCAATCTGCAAATTCATCTGGAACAACAAAAAACCTAGGATAGCAAAAACTCTTCTCAAGGATAAAAGAACCTCTGGTCGAATCACCATGCCTGACCTAAAGCTTTACTACAGAGCAATTTTGATAAAAACTGCATGGTACTGGTAGAACGACAGACAAGTAGACCAATGGAACAGAATTGAAGACCCAGAGATGAACCAACACACCTATGGTCACTTGATCTTTGACAAGGGAGCAAAAACCATCCAGTGGAAAAAAGACAGCATTTTCAACAAATGGTGCTGGCACAACTGGCGGTTATCATGTAGAAGAATGCGAATTGAACCACACAAAATTTTGATGATCTTCATTGTTTAATGATAGATTGTATCTATCACATCTAGCCTAGTTATCTAAATGTTGTACAGGACACAATGGCAGGACATTAAAAGATAATTGGGATTCTTTGTCTCCCAGAGTTGATGGGACATTATCACTCGCTTATAACCTTATTAGTCATAGTCCACTGAAAGTAGTAGTTAAGGGATACTCAAGAACCTAGATCAGGCTATATCACACTCCTTCTTATGCTCTCCTATGGTGGAAATAATGTGCAGAGTTTCAAATTTTTCCATTATATTCATATTTAAAACAAAAACTTTGATATAATAACTGCCATGATTACTTTTCTGTTCCCATTTTTGAAAGTTGAAGCCAAGCTGGGGGCCTGTTTGCCAAGTTTTCTGCCTGGAGGAAAATTGTGTGGCTGAGTTATAAATACATTGATGGATCCAGCTGGAACTGTCTCTTGTAATTTAATATGCAAAGAAATAATCTGAGTCATAGATGGAGACAAGCAGTTCCTTTTAGATAAGAGCACTCTATGTTTGGCTCTGCAGATGATTTTCAAGAGCCTTCTTCAACGAGAGAACAAGGGATGGTGTCAGGACAAGTGAGACCAAATATTCCCATTGAAACAAGCATTCAATTGCCTTTCCAATGCTAAAAGAAATTAATTGTAATGTTTGAGAACTTCACATTTTTTATTAATTTCTGTTAAGTAATGGTCACATTAAAACTATGAATAAAATTGATAAGAAGAAGTAAGGAAAAGAAATTATATACATGGATTTCAACTGGACCATGTCCATAAATGGTTAATGTAACTTGAAATGACCTGAAATATTTAAGAGATGACATTTTAATTGTTTTTATAATTTTATATGCAATTATTTTATTGTGAAGTCAATAATAAAATTAATGATAATGTGATATTTAATTTTAATCACACCCATCAGTGTTTTCTCAGTATATGATATACTTTAAATGCAACTTTAGTTAAATAGTGCTATAAAGCAAGCCCAAAACTTCAAAGGTCCAAAGGGCATCCTGCTATATATCAAGAGTACATATATGGCTGTGGAAATGCCCCTAGATTCTCCTGTATTTACTTTGCACTCATTTATCAGAAGAGTGAAGAGATGTTCTTACATGACTACATGTTGATACTCAAGGCCAGTCCTCGTGAATGGAGATTCTCCACCATGCATTCATCACCCAGTAACTAGACCAACTTTCTCATGGGCTGGTACTTTACTAGGATGGTAATGGAAGTCCAAAGGCCTCCTGATTCTTGATCCCAGAATCACCATAGATATTGTTCACTACTTTCCATATGCCAAGGCCAATCATCAGGATAGTCTAGGTTCAAAACATGGAAAGACATGGGCAATGAAAAGAGGAAAGCCAAAGCTCTGCGAGGTTAAATCATAATGTGAATAGTAAGCAACTGAAGAGGAAACGAAGTCAGCCTTAAAGAAAATGGCTTTTTCTTTCCCAAGAGTCCACAGTGCTTTCAGAGTAAGTGCTTTGACTTACATGGGTTTATATACTGTTCATCATTCCCATGTTAGCCTGTTTGGGAGTATGTTCTCAATAAGAAATAAATACTAAGAAACACATTGCTTCAACCTATGGAGATCCTGTAGGAAATCTCACCTTTCTCTCAAATATCATGAGTGCTGAGCAAGTTCCTGGATTCCTAGGATGACATATAGACTTTATTGACATTCAGTCCATCTTGCAGAGATGTAAACAAGTCCTGATAAAAGCCCATTTCTTCTAAGTGCTCACAGGTATTTTGGTTTGTTTTCCCAGTAGGCCATAAACTGATAATACCAGTTAGAGGGAAGATTTTAAAAAGAAAATGAGTATTAGAGAAGACTCTCAAACAACGATCCAGATACTGGTGATGTTCTTTCTTTCAATATGTATATCTTGCATGTATTTAAATATCCATCTTTGGAATGAATTTTCGTGAGCTGTACATGTAAAATGTGTCCTGCTGTTGGATATTCATATCATTTATTACTAAGTAAAATACTGCTGTTTACTTTCTACAAAAATTATATTTTTCGTTCTTCATTATATTTCTACTATATATTTAATAAATAATAAATTGGTGTCTTGGGTGGAAGGAAGGGAGGAAGGAAGAAAAGAAGAAAAGAAGGAAGGCTAAAAATGTAAATTACTTCAACAATTTGAAGCAGCACATAGACAAATTCTATATAAACAAAAATTACCCAGCATGCTGAAAATCCCAAACTGAATTGGTCTTCTTACTAAGAGAACATCTTTGTTGTCAAGACCCAGCCTGTACTTCTTTTAGCATCTGCTCTGATTTGTGTGGGTTCTTTGATCTACCCACCAAGAACTACCTTTCCCACTTTGTTCAGTTTCACATGACAAGAGATTTCTGTGGATGTGTCCTTTTTCTTGTCATCCTATTGCCTGGATACTTTGTACTTTCTTTTGTGTGTGATTAGGCATACTTCAAAAGCCTGCTGTTCTTCTCTATATGGCTTATAACAGTCAGATGGCATGCCTCTTCATAAAACAGTCCACCTCCACTCCAGTACAATTAATCAGTTCGTAATTAAATTCGTTCCCAGGTATTATAACTTGAGAGCAAAATCATTCACAAAGAAAGGCACTTGTACTTGAGAATTAATTTCAGTCATATTTATTCCACCTTTACCCATAACTGGCTTGTGATTCTGATCCGTCCTTTTTTTAACTTTGTCTCTGAACATATTACTTCTGAATTATCCAGTGATGATTTCAGTATCAGAGTCACAGGATGCATCAAGCACTTGCTGAAGGAAGGAGAGGAAAACATTTTATGTGTGGATTGCATGACTTCTAAGCAGTTGTTTGGTTACAAAATATTCACAGTCCCTACTCCATCAATGTGCTAATTAATAATCAATAAACTGGTATCAGATCTGTCCTTTCTGTCCAGCCATTGTGACTTGCAGTGCAGGTGGAAATCCTATAAAGACTCGGGCTTCTACAGAATTCAGTTCTCAGAAGGAATTATTACATCTATAATTTCTTTCCTTGTGTCTGTATCTACTTGATCTACTATGAAAGACTCATTTATTTCTGAAATCTAATATACCCAAGCTAAAAATAAGTTATAATACAAACATAAGCTCCATGCTTTGCCCCTTTCAAAGGGGTTCTTTCATAGAAATGTTGAAATCTGTGCCACTGTAACTGGAGTTCACATTGGTTTATTCTTCTATTCTTTCTTTTAGGAATTATCTGCTAATTATATCACTTGAGAATCTCATTTCATATATATTATAGTATTTTTGTTTCTTTTGGCCTGTGCCAATATCAAGACACTAGGCATGTATGCGTTTGTGTGCATATAAACCTGTGTATGTCACATGTACACTGGTGAACCAGAAAGGCAGATGAGGGCATGGGATTTCTTGGACCTGGAGTGATAGATGATTATGAATTTCTTTGTTATAGAACCCAGTACAACCAGCCCAGGAATGGCACCACCCACAATGGGCTAGGCCCTCCCCCTCAATCACTAATTGAGAAAATGTTTTAGGGCTGGATCTCATGGAGGCATTTCCTCAAGGGAGGCTCCTTTCTCTGTGATAACTCCAGCTTATGTCAAGTTGACACAGGAAGCCAACCAGTAGAGCATCACTTAGTGTTTGTAAGTGAGGACTTCCATGTAGAGGGCAACCAGAACTTGGGGGCCAGTAATTAGCATTTGAATACACAGCAACACCACACCAATCCACAATATTACTAGCTTGCTTCCCCCTGGCTTGCTCAACTATTGTATGCAGCCTAGACTCACTTGCCTAGGAGTGGTAGCATCTATCATAGGCTGGGCCCTCCTACATCAATCAATTATCAAGAAAGTGCCCAACAACCAACCCTACATAACAATCTGCTGGAATCAGCCTTTTGAACAGATTGTCCCTCTTTACAGGTATGTTTAGGTTTGTGTCAGGTTGACAAAAAGTAACCATGAGAGCACTTGTGTCTAATTTTACTCAAAGGAAAAGAGCAAAATAGGATCCAGATATAGAAAAGAAAATAGGAGAGAACAATATGTCTGAAAAAGACATGCAAAACATACGGTTAGAGTAAGCATTGGTATATGTCAACGTGTTGGGCAAGGGTAATGAAATTGTCCTAGCTGAAGATATAGGGAAGGGCCTCTCTTAGAGGTTTACATATACTCTCAAAAACTTGGCAATTAAGAAATACAGGGAGGGTGGATGCACTACCAAAAGTAGTTAACTTTTTCTACTGCTAGAAATGTTTCCATAAATTTTTTACCAACCCATTTCTGCAATACCACATAAAATATATTGTGTGCTGATTTGATTGTAAATGGCACCTTTAGGCTCATATATTTAAATGTTTTGCCCTGGTTTTGTTCTATTTGGGGAGGATTAGGAATTGTGGGCTTTTTGAAGCACATGTGTTACTAGGAGTGGGCTCTGAGGTTTAGAAAGCCCACTAGAGCCACTGCTCCAGCACAAGCCCTGCCTGCATATTGTCACACTCTGTACCATAATGGTCACAGACTCTCACTCTGAAACTGTAAGCAAGGATAAATGCTTTCTTTTACAAGAATTAGTCACTGTTCCTCTTCACAACAAAATAAATAAATAAGATAGGGTAACCTTAAAAGTAGACAAATCACAGTGTTCTATCCCTCATCTCAATTTTTAAGCGATTGGATTTCATATAATGAATGGAGCTGAATACTAACCTATAGGTTTCCTAAATACTGTCACTGAGCCTTATGCAATCCTACAGCCTCTTCCACTCTCAGTGTTCCTCATGAGCCATGTCAATGATCTAATACCACCATGGTTGGCTCAGCTATATACTCTAAAGGATCTGAAATGTATATGATGATCAGTATTCAGTAAACAGTGGCATTAGTGATACTTTCACTGTCCTAAAATATCTCCTGAGCCATATTTTTATCCTTCTTTCCCACCAAACCAGTAAAGTGGGTAATTTCACTGTTTTCATGCTTTTGTGTTTTTAAGATTATTGCATACATGGAATTTCAGTTCATGTAGCACTTTGCCCACCCTCCCTTGGTTTTATATTTTAAATTACCTTCGTGTGTGTGTGTGTGTGTGTGTGTGTGTGTGTGTGTGTGTGTGTATGTGTGTATTATAGACACATTTAGTTTTTATTTGGTGATATTTTTTCTTATGATAATTCAGAGAAGATACAGAGTCTGCATCTTAAATCTTATAATTAAAAATGTTAATGTGATGACTAAGAACATTGGATGCATAAATTTAGTGAACTTTACACAAATTTATACACACACATACACTGTCTTGTCAGAGAGAGAGAGACAGAGAGAGAGACAGAGAGAGAGAGACAGACAGAGAGAGAGACACAGAGAGAGAGAGAGACAGAGAGAGAGAGAGAGAGAGAGGAGATTAGCAACTCAGAATGTAAAATAAAATGAAATTTAGTAGATGAAGAAAAGTATAATATACCACGAAACACATGCATTCAGTAATGATACTGACAGAATAACTGTCCTTGGCATTTTGCTTCCCTACCCGCAGATTCTAAGAATAAACAAGAAAGAACAGCTTGTTAATCTCTTCGTATGCTATCAACCCCTAACATATGTTATCAAAACTTTCTCTTTAAAAATATCATTAAAATTATTAAAGATAAATCAGGTCTTTGTGGGTTTAATTATTCAGTATATTGCATTTTAATTATTTATTAATGTTCCATATTTGACAAACATTTCTAGAGAATTGGTGAGGTTATAATAAAAAGATTAATTGACTTCATTAATATTCTAGAATAAGCCTAGTTTGTGTATCAACTGGGCAAAGCTCATCTATCTTCTCTTAGGAGAGTCCAAGACTCACTTTGTAACCTTGAGAAAATTACAAGCCTTTACTTCCTCTTCTCTGAAGAAGAAATAGCAATAATGTCTTTATCTTAGGATTCTATAAGGTTTAATGGAATAAAGTATATTAAGAAGTAGAAAAATAACAGGCTAAATAATATCAAGAATTAATATTACTTCCAGTTTAGGGACCCTACATATTTCAAAGTTATTTCTAGTTACAGGGATGATTTTCATGGTGATGGGAGAGATGGCTGAATATGACTTGGGAAGGTGTTATATAGTCTTGAAGAATGAAATTATATGTTCCGAGTAGACAAGGTATTTCATGGGTAGGAACAGCAGCATCATAATGCTGTATATAAATATTACGCTCTGTGTCCATGGACTGACTGACTTACTGTGGAACCCCACCCAGAATGAAATTCTGCAGATTTTTGTGGTTTGAAACCTTTGAAGGAATAATCATAGCAGAGAACACACCACTGTAATTTCCAGCCAGTATGTGATATGAAACCATGCCAACCTAGGCATCCCATGCATACATTGGTTTTTCAGGTTTATAACAAAGCAGAGTCTTAAGGCCACAGCGTTAATATAGTCAAGTTCTAAGGTCTTACAAGAGGAGCAATATTGTTCCTCACCACCTTGGAAATACACTTCCTTCCCTTCTAAATTTAAGAGAGAGAATGGTTTATATCTAGCAACAATACTAGTGGGTTGTGGTTCTTCTTGTTATTGATAAGCTAAGTTGTGCCAGTTCCCCAAGAGTGGCTAAGAAAAGAGCAGTACTCTACAGATGAAGTAACAGATTGGTATCAGTTGTGTAATATTTTTTCTGTTGTGAGCACCACACAATGCATGATATACAGAATCCATCTTCACACTTCACAAGGGTATGGAACAATCATACAAATGTAGATATATGTTAATGAAACTAAGGCATACTGACATATTTATAGAAATATAAAGAACAATACAGATTGTTGTTCTAAAGCCTTCAAATGTGCAATTAAAACTCCATGTCTTCATCTGCTCATTTTTGGTGCCATTATGTTATTTCTATGGAACATATACTGCAAACTATGTGAACCAAATAATTAAAACAGTTATTCCATCAATATCAAGTTATGAAAGCGAAAGACTCAACTATCTAATCACCCAATAACCCATGGTATTATTTTCTTATCACCGTGATTGTACCATCTTTAGGGAATGAATGATTCATATCAGTTCATTGCCTCCCCATGTCCACTGCATACCTTCTTTTATATGGACAACATCAAAGACGTAACTAACACATTTGAAACATATAATTCCTTGCCGGATTGTGGGCAGAAAACATTAGGAAGAAAGGGCCTCCGTTGCTGGTGGGATTGCAAGCTTTACAACCACTCTGGAAGTCAGTCTGGCAGTTCCTCAGAAAATTGGACATAGTAGTACCAGGAGATCCAGCAATTCCTCTTCTGGGCATATAACCAGAAAATGTTCCAACAGGTAATAAGGACACATGTTCCACTATGTTTATAGCAGCCTTATTTATAATAGCCAGAAGCTAGAAAGAACCCACATGTCCCTCAACAGAGGAATGGATACAGAAAATGTGGTACATTTACACAATGGAGTACTACTCAGTTATTAAAAACAATGATTTTATGAAATTCTTAGGCAAATGGATATATCTGGAGGATATCATACTGAGTGAGGTAACCCAATCAAAAAAAGAACTCACTTGATATGCAATCACTGATAAGTGGATATTAGCCCAGAAACTTAGAATACCCAAGATCCAAATTGCAAAACACAAGAAAATCAAGAAGAAGGATCCAACGCGTGGATACTTCATTCGTCCTTAGAATAGGGAACAAAACACCCGTGGAAGGAGTTACAGACGCATAAAGTTTGGAGCTGAGTCAAAAGAATGGACCATTCAGAGACTGCCTCAGCCTGGGATCCATCAGACAATCAGCCACCAAACACAGAAACTATTACATATGCCAACAAGGTTTTGCTGAAAGGACCCTGATATAGCTATCTCATGTGAGGCTATGCCAGTACCTGGCAAATACAGAAGTGAATGCTCACAGTCATCTATATGATGGAACACAGGGCCCCCATTGGAAGAGCTAGAGAAAGTACCCAAGGAGCTGAAGGGGTCTGCAACCCTATAGGTAGAACAACAGTATGAACTAACCAGTAACCCCCAGAGCTCGTGTATCTAGCTGCATATCTAGCATAAGATGGCCTTGATGGCCATCATTGGGAAGAGAGGCCCCTTAGTCTTACAAACTTTATATGCCCCAGTACAGGAGAATGCCAGGGCCAAGAAGTGGGAGTGGGTGGGTAGGGGAACAGGGCAGATGGAGGGTATAGGGAACTTTCGAGGTAGCATTTGAAATGTAAATAAAGAAAATATCTAAGAAAAGAAAAAATAAAAATAATTTTAAAAAAGAATCAAAAAAGAAGAAAAGAAAAGGAAAGGAAAGGAAAGGAAAGGAAAGGAAAGGAAAGGAAAGGAAAGGAAAGGAAAGGAAAGGCAGGGCCCAGAGAGCCAGTATAATCTTTGAAACAGGTCTCAGTGACATAGTTTTGGGAGTGAGGCCCTAATTTTTAATGTTTCCACAGCTTCCCAATAGAACACCACCAGATGGAGACCGAGTATTGAACACATGAGGTTGTTGAGAACAATTAACATTCAAAGTGGAAGATCAGCATGGTTTTATGTAAGCTTTAGTCAAAGTAGATGATCTGGCAGAGAGAACCTCATCTGAGAAAAGCTCCCAACCCTGTAGTTAAGCCTATGGTACATTTTCTTGATTGATAAATGATATGGATGGACCCATTTACTGTGGCAGTGCCATCCCTGCATGCTATAGAAAGAAGGCTGAGGAAGTCACCTGGAAGTCAGTAAGCTAAGTCTTCCATGATTTCTGGTTCAGTCTGCGGGCTTCAAGCTTTGCTGTGGCTTTTCTGGATGATGGACTAACTACAAGTTGTGAGAAAAATAAGCTCCTTTCTCCCTAAATTTCTTTTTGTCATGATGTTTTTTTCTTCTTCTTCTTCTTCTTCTTCTTCTTCTTCTTCTTCTTCTTCTTCTTCTTCTTCTTCTTCTTCTTCTTCTTCTTCTTCTTCTTAGCAATAGAAACCTAACTAAGACATCAATGAACAGGAATGAATTCACAAACTGTATACATAAAAGCTGAAGTACTGAAAAATAGCAGTTCTTTTGTTTAGAGGCTACCCTGGTCTGAGTCCATGAATCAGAATCTGACTAAAACCCATAGTCTTTTTTTTTTCCATTTTTTATTAGGTATTTAACTCATTTACATTTCCAATGCTATACCAAAAGTCCCCCATATCCACCCACCCCCACTCCCCTGCCCACCCACTCCCCCTTTTTGGCCCTGGTATTCCCCTGTACTGGGGCATATAAAGTTTGCAAGTCCAATGGGCCTCTCTTTCCAGTGATGGCCGACTAGGCCATCTTTTGATATATATGCAGCTAGAGTCAAGAGCTCCGGGGTACTGGTTAGCTCATAATGTTGTTCCACCTATAGGGTTGCAGATCCCTTTAGCTCCTTGGCTACTTTCTCTAGCTCCTCCATTGGGAGCCCTATGATCCATCCATTAGCTGACTGTGAGCATCCACTTCTGTGTTTGCTGGGCCCCGGCATAGTCTCACAAGAGACAGCTACATCTGCGTCCTTTCAATAAAATCTTGCTAGTGTATGCAATGGTGTCAGCGTTTGGATGCTGATTATGGGGTGGATCCCTGGCTATGGCAGTCTCTACATGGTCCATCCTTTCATCTCAGCTCCAAACTCCGTCTCTGTAACTCCTTCCATGGGTGTTTTGTTCCCAAATCTAAGGAGGGGCATAGTGTCCACACTTCAGTCTTCATTCTCCTTGAGTTTCATGTGTTTAGCAAATTATATCTTATATCTTGGGTATCCTAGGTTTGGGGCTAATATCCACTTATCAGTGAATACATATTGTGTGAGTTTCTTTGTGAATGTGTTACCTCACTCAGGATGATGCCCTCCAGGTCCATCCATTTGGCTAGGAATTTCATAAATTTAAAAAACCCATAGTCTTATGTTATACTACAAATCAATCTTCAGGTAAGTATAGTTACTCAGTAGATCGCTATGTAAGAGTTAATTTAGAATAGTTGGAGTCTGCATTTTGGGTTTGTTACTAACAGTACTTCAGGAAAATATGTGGATTCATATCAATCTCAATTTCATCTTAAGGGGGCGGAAACATTAAATATACCCATGACAGAACTGCTGTGTTTATTACCTCTTTGGGGATAGATTTAGCACTGTTCCCTGTTGGTTATAAATATTCATTATACATGATTAGTATTGACTTCCTCAAACTGTCATTTGATGACTATTGGATAATCATTCTTTTACAATTGGTCCCATGATAAGGGATAGATCATCTATAAACATATTGACAGAGATCTAATAGTCTCTTTCAGAGACAAAAGCAAGTAGAGTTTTCAAATACTTTCATGAAACCGAAGTTCATATTTTCTAATTAAACTTAGGAGAATGCCTAATAGGTAAGATGATTGATGAGTAAAAGAGTTAAAAATATTAGATATTTGGGGGCTGGCAAGATTGTTCACAAGTTAGGAGAACTAGCCATTCCTACAGAGGATCTGGGTTTGATTCTCAGCAGGCACTCAGTGATCCATAGCCACCTGGAACTCCTCTTCAGAAGATCAGATGCCCTCTACTGCCTCCACGGGGCCTAGGCACACACCTGGCTAAACAACCTAATGCTGTAATATACAAAATATTCATGCACTAAAAATAAATAAAGATAAATATATATTTAACTAGACATTTAAGTGATGGGTCAGAAAGGATAATATGAGGGCATAGATAAAGACTATAGTTTCTTCTACAATTTTCATTACATGTCATGCAAATTATGATTTAGCACACACCCATGGTACAAGGAAATATACCCATGCACCATTACCTTCCTGTTTCTCTGTAACTGGTTCTTATACACTTTAAATTTTAAAAATTATTTTAACTTTGTTAAGTGTATGTGTGTGTGTTTGTGTGTGTGTGTGTGTGAGAGAGAGAGAGAGAGAGAGAGAGAGAGAGAGAGAGAGAGAGAAGAGAGAGAGAGAGAGAGAGGTGATCTGGTGGCCATGGAGGCCAGAAGAGACAGTCAGAACCTCTTGAGACTGGAGTTACAGGCAGCGGTGAGCTACTAGACAGCTGTTAGAAACTGAACTTCATTCTGTTGATGAGAAGCAACAAGCACCAGTTGCTCTGAACTGCGGAGCCATGGGTCTACCCCCTGATCTGCTGTTAAAATCCTGTACTGTAATCGTAACTCTCCTCTTCTTTGGCTCACATAGCAAGACAGACATTTGTAACTGAGGGTATCGTTGTGAATTCAATAGCTTGCTTTGGAAATCTAGCCATAGAAAGTAATGTCACACATAAACAACAGTTTATCGTTCTATATTCATCTGAGTGCTTTCTTGAGCTTTCTGCATTTTAGTAGCCACAAAGTAGCATGTTGAGAATTGTCCCCTAAACAGGGAAATGAGCAATTCTAAACCAGGAAAGGAGTTTTTCCTCTAGCTGAGCATTCTAGAAGAATCAGGACTATAGCATAACACCCCCATGTCACACCCCTGCCGATGAAATCGGGTGCTTTAAAATATAAAGATTCTGTTCTTCCTTGGGAAAAAACAATGTTTAAATTTTCCAGCTGACATGTTATAGTGTTTTATTTCATGTCGCGTTGTTTCAGCCATGGCAAATGATGGGAAGCTTCAATGCTAACATGGTACAAAACCTGCCGCTCCTACTGAGTTATCTCACTGAGACATATCAGCTTGAAAACATATGTGGGCTGCAGTCACCATTCTGAAGAGCGGAAATAATGTTCATGGGTCCCAGAGATAACAATGTTCATAATTCATTTCTGATGGACAGACAAGCTATCACCGCATAATAGTAACACTACGTTCTCATTTTAATAAAATTAAGACAATAGAGAGATTTGTTTTACATCAATAGATAGATAAAAGTGAAATAGTCATGTATAACCTGGAAATCATAAGCAATCAGTTCTGGCAATAAGATAAAAGAGCTGTGAAATTTAACTTATAACTTAGATACTAGATTTGAATAATCACAATATATATGACATAAGATATATGATATTATATTCTTGGTCTCCCAAAAATAAAGCTAACTTCATATCATTAAATTGCTTACAAGCTTGTTTCTCATTTAGGGGGAAGGTATTTCCTGGAGATATGTTTCCTTGCGTGCTTTGAATTAAGAATTAGAAAATAAAAACATATTTTTATAAATACTACACTATTTTACATCTTCATTACCTCTGACTTCAAGTTTTATAGTGATTGTAAAAAACTGCTTTCTCTGAAACTTAGTTCCTTCTAACACTTTCAAACATTACAGCCAAGTTTTTATTATCTTTAAGGATAGCTCCAATCATTCACTTCTCTACTCAGAAACTTCAACTGGAATAATTTCCACTTTCAAATGCCATCTGAGTAGCCAAGATGTGCTAGCTCAGCCTCTCCAAATTTCCCAATGAAATAATTAGAAACCCAAAAAAATTTCCAAACTCTTTTCCCAGGCAGTCAGAGAGCTGTGTGAGGATTGTGAAAGCAGAGCAGATACCAACACAGCTTATCTCATAAGGAACCCTCGGCAGCCTGTGATGGAGGTAGTTTCAGAAAACTAGAGATTCTAGTGAAACATTACTACCAAAGCACTTTAAATTGGGTGGGGGTAAGCAGTCACTAAATATAGGACACAATTCATGGCAGGCTTACAGGGACAGCCATTAAAAAAAGAACAGTTCTGGTTAGAAAAAAAAATCGCTGAAATACTCCTATGTAAAATTTAGCCTGTTTATAAATATCATGGATGCTTATTTTAGAAGCAAGGATAAATCTGAAGGGGATGTGCAAATGGGAAGAAAAACAGTAATGAGCATAAAGTTATTACTCTTGAAAGGATTTTCCAACAACTGGAAGTAGATTGAGGAATTACCAACATGCATTTGCTCTGCAAGTCACAGAAGACCACCACTCAGAAATATAATCAGTTCTTTGATCTCTTAACTGGCATATCTCTCCCTGGTTCGGAAACGATGCATTAATCATCCAGCTATCTTTTCTTGATCACAGCATATGTATCCTTGAGACAAGCATTAGACCTGTTCCTTCTTATCCACAATCAGGATTCATTTACAACCTCTGCTTTCAGGCAAGAACATGGAGAAAACAGTTGGAAAGGAAAGAACTGCTATAGGAATTGCCCATAAGCTGGCTGGCTGGCAAGAAGCCTAACAGTAGGCAAGTGTGCATAGACTATTGTTAGATATGCTATCTTTTAGCTGGGGTAAAGGCCTGAATTTTGGGGATATGCTATCTCTCTTCTGTCTAGCAGATCTATAATAAACAAAAGAGGACTGTCCTGGAGAAGAGTGTCCATTTATAACAGCCAACTCCCAGAAAATCTAAGCAAATTCCAAACTGGCTGGCTGGCAAACTCCAATTCAAAGGCCTCTAGTTTGGGTGCCAAAAAGTGAAATAAAACTCAAAATATTATCGACTGTGCTGACTAATTTTATGTCAGTTAGATGCGGGCTAGAATCATCACAGAGGAGGGAACCCAAATTATGAAAAGGCCTCCAGGAGATTGGCCTCCAGGCAAGTCTGTTAAGCATTTGTGTGTGTGTGTGTTTGTGTGTGTGTGTGTGTGTGTGTGTGTGTGTGAGAGAGAGAGAGAGAGAGAGAGAGAGAGAGAGAGAGAGAGAGAGAGAGAGGAGAGAAGAGAGAGAGAGAGAGAGAGGAGAGAAGAGAGAGAGAGAGAGAGAGAGAGAGAGAGAGAGAGAGAGGAAGGAAGAGGGAGAGAGAAGAAGAGGAAGAGAAAGAGGAACAGGAAGAGGAACAGGAAGGGAAAGGGAGAGGGAGAGAAGGAGAGAGATATGGTAGGGCCCATCCCATTATGGGTAGAATCATTCCTGGTCTGGATATCCTTGGTTCTATAAGAAGACAAACTGAGCAAGCCATGGGGAGCAATCTAACAAGCAGAACCCCTCCATGCCCTTTGCATTGGCTCCTGCCTCTAAGCTTCTGCCTTGCTTGAGTTTCTGCCCTGACAATGGCCTGTTACCTGGAAGTGTAAGGTAAAATAAACCTTCCTCTTCGCGTTGCTTTGGTTATGGTGTTTCATCACAGCAATAGTGAAACTAAGACCTTTACCTTCATGTCTCTTTAGAAATGTATTGTAGAACAAGGGAAATATGTAACTCTCTCTTGGCATCCAGAGGCTACTGGTCCCAAGGATCCATACAGATACCAAAATCCAAGAATGTACATGTCTAGTAAAATGGTCAACTTTTTCTATATCCCCTTTGTATATAATGCTGTAACATTAAACAATGACAGGTTATGTAGAAGTAAATGTGGCTATCAGTTGAATCTGCAGAAGCAGAACCAGAGTACAGGAAGGCTTAAATGTACTTTAAGAGCATTCAAAAAATTCTCTTTTTAAAGATGAGGCAATAGCATGAAATATGAGTCATTAAAAATCAGAGTCATACAAAAATGCCTATGCTAGAATTCCAATGATATTGATGTTAGCTCCTGTCTATTACAAGATGAGGGAGAAGAACACAGTTGCATTTGAGTCAGACGAAGTACACACTAAATAATTCTTACATATGAATTCTTGTATACTTCTCCCTCCATATTTTCATGTTCTATGAAATATAAGGATGGTTTAGAATTCATGAAGAAAATAAATAGAACAAACATATAACTGTTTCCTATGGGTTAATTAAACAGACTGCTTCTCCTTCACAGTCAAGGCCTTCCCATACTGTGATTTAATTGTCTTTCTGGTATTATCTTCATTACTGTCTTACAAACGTGCCAAGCTGCAATTTTCACTTAAAAGAACAGGAAACATCCAACTAAGCTTCTAAATATTCAACCATGGAATATATATATATATATATATATATATATTGACAACTTTGTTATTTTCACAGTCAGTATGGAAGATAAAAAGTCTTCTGTTTATGTATAAATGACTTGGCATGTTCATCTAATTAACAAAAGTTTTATTTGCAAGTGTTTCACATTAAAGAAAATGATCATCTTGGGACTATTTAATGATATCTGAACATCTGATTCCATACATAATTCCCATTTAGCTCTTCATTTCTTTTGAATCACACAACCTGTTAACGACACTCCGTGTATTTATTTATCATCTGTGGTTCTCTTGCCCTCTTGAATTTGCAAGTTCTCTTTCATCCTGTTTGCAAAGCAATATCCCACTTCCAAACAGAATGCTGCTCAAAGCTAGAGACAACTGCCCTTCACCTGTCATCCACAGCTTTCCCTGCATTCTGAGGTACAAGCCATCTTCTTACCATATTATTTTGCAGGTGCAGATATCTGAAAGGTACGAAGCTGTCAGGTATTTCATCTGAGGTCTCTCCATTTGAGTCCTGAGAGTCTTTCATCTGCCAGGTCTCTGGTATATTCTGAACAGTAGGGAGAGGGAACTTATAAAGCCAACCTCTAGCAGGAAGACAGGGCATCAAGTGAGGGATGGGGTTTCCATCCCACAATTACAACTCTGACCCATAATTGTTCCTGTCTGAATTACAGGGATGAAAATAGAGCGGTACCTGAGGAAAAGAAAGTCCAGGGACAGACCCAAAGTGGGATCCAGCTCAAGGAGAGGTCCCAAGGCCTGACACTATTACTAAGGCTAGGGAGCACTCACAAAAAGGGACCTATCGTGATTGCCCTCTGAAAGATCCAACAAAAAGCTGAAAGAATCAGATGCAGATATTTGTATCCAACCAATGGACAGAAGCAGCTGACTACTCTTGTTGAATTAGGGAAGGCTGAAAGAAGCTGAGAAGGGCAATCCTGTAGGAGGACCAGCATTCTCAATTAATCAGGACCCCAGAGATCTCTCTAACATTGGACCACCAAACAGAGAGCATACACCAGCTGATATGAGCCCACCAACACCCATACAGTAGAGAACTGCCAGGTCTGTGTTCATTTAGAGATGATGCACCCATCCCTCAAAAGACTGGAGGCCCTAGGGAGTTTACATGTCAGGAGGGGTAGGGGGTCAAGACATGCACTTGGAGACAGCGGGGAGGGGAGGAAGTATGGGATGTGGAACAGTTGGAGGGAGGATGGGGGGTGGGAATAAAATATGGAGTGAAAAATAAATTAATTAAAAAAAGAAAAATGGAGTACTACTCAGCTATTTAAAACAATAGGTTTATGAAATTCTTAGACAAATGGATGAATCTGTAGAATATCATCTTGAGTGAGGCAACCCAATCACAGAAGAACACACATGATATGCACTCACTGTTAAGTGGATATTGGCCCAGAAGCTCAGAATCCTTCTTAGAAAGGGGAACAAAATACCCATGGAAGGAGTCACAAAGACAAAGTTCAGAGCAGAGACAGAAGGAACGACATCCAGAGACTGCCCCACTTGGGAATCCATCCCATAAACAACTACCAAACCCAGACATTGACCCTGTGGCAGTTGTCACCTAGAGCCTGATGACAGGAGCCTGACAGGCCCTGTCTCCTGAGGGCTTTTGTCAGTGCCTGGCAAATACAGAAGTGGATGCTCACAATCATCCGTAGGATGGAGCACAAGGTCCCCAATGAAGGAGCCAGAGAAAGTACCCAGGGAGCTGAAGGGGTCTGAAGCCCCATAGGAGGAATATCAATATGAAATAATCAGTACCCCCAGAGCTCCTTGGATCTTAAACCATCAATCAAAGAAAACACATAGTGGGGCATGTGGCTCTAGCTATATATATAGATGGGGATGGCCTAGTATGTCATCATTGGGAGGAGAGACCCTAGGTCCTAAGAAGGTTCTATGCCCCATTATAGGGGAATGCCAGGACTGGGAATGGGAGTGGGTGGATTGGGGAGCAGGGGAAGGGAGGAGTGAATAGGGGATTTTCAGGGGGGGGGCTAGGAAAGAAGATAACATTTGAAATGTAACTAAAGAAAATATCTAATAAAAATATTGAAAAATAAAAAAAGAGAAACTCACATATTGAGTGAACCTGTCTTGTTTTCTTCCTAAAAGGACAGTTATAGTATAGTATAATATGTCTAATAAATAAATACATGTGAACATTAAAAAAAGAAAGGTATTAAGCTACATTTCTCTGTATTCTGTCCTTAATACTCTGCTAGTCCCACACAATCAATAAAATGGTCATTTAAAAGGGAGTAACCAGGATTTGTAGTGGGTATCCTATTCTTTGGCAGTATTCCAGAAAGCACAAAGCAAGTATCTGTATGAAGGAAAGGGACTCTTAGGGACCACAAAGAATGGGAAGAGGGCACTGATAACACTCTTATACTTTTCAGGGTTTTTTTTTCCTCCATAGTTTTTACCTTCTTCACAATTTTAACCTCAGGCTTAACCCAAGGTAACTTGAGTGATAGAGAAGGAACTCTGAAATTGCAATCGATCCCTAACACAGGAACTGGAAAATACGCTATTCACTGAAATAATCAGAAAGAATTGCCGAAGCCAAAGCACAGTCATGCCACTTCCCTTTCTTAGAAATAAAGTAACCAGGAGTTATAATAGGAACAAAAACAGAGTAAAGCATCACAGCACCTTTTTAATTCCAAACACATTTTTCTCTTTGATGTAAGAATAGTTGTAGATTGTAGCTTGTGTAAAACTGTAAGCTATGTGAAGGTCATATGTGGTATCCTTCAGATAAATTACGTGTATGTACATTTACACACACACACGAGAGAGAGAGAGAGAGAGAGAGAGAGAGAGAGAGAGAGAGAGAGAGAGAGAGACAGAGACAGAGAGACAGAGACAGAGACAGAGAGACAGAGAGACAGAGAGAGAGACAGAGAGAGAGAATACCCCTCAATATTTTCAAGTTTTATGAAATGATGGTTTATATCACATGAACAGAATAAATGGAACAAACATGAAATTGCTCATAGGTTAATAAAACAGCCAACTTCCACTTCACAGTCAAGGCGTTCATATTGTGAATTAATTGTCTTTCTGGTCTTATCTTCATTACTGTCTTACAAACGTGCCAAGCTGCAACTCTCATTTGAAAGAACAGGAAACCTGGAACTAAGGCTGTAAATATTCAGTCAGAGGAAAATACATTATTTTCACAAATTGACATTCCATATTCAACTAAAATGGTCTTCTGTTTATGTATATGTGACTTGGAATACACCTCTCATTAACAAAAGCTTAATTTGCCAGTATTTCACATTAAAGAAAAAAAGATCATCTTGGGACTATTTAGTGAGAAAATATATAGTAATATATATTATATAATGTATGTATATACTGTCCTGTTTTATGATACATTTCTGAAACATCTCTGTAAATTGATTTGAGAAGCCAGAGAACTCATCATGTACCAACCTCACTGGTTCAATCTAAGTAGCCACAGCAGAATAAATGGTCATCACCTTTTCCTGTACTGCACTGTGTTTAACACTATTTCATGATGATTTTATTCAAATTTCATGTATGGCTCGTCTTTGTATTTTAAGTAGTTACCTTTGTAACTAGTGAACTAGTGCAAGTCAAAAAAAAAAAAAAAGGTTGAATTGAGCATTTATGAGCAACACTAAAACAAAAAATCAAAAACAAAAAACCCAACAATTCCAAATAGTTAGTGCTTAGGTTATGTTAGAAGTTTGTTTGTTTTAATATCCCTATCACTGTCTCACCTCATTCCCCTTTCCCAAGTGCTTGTGTTTTACACATGCATGTGTGTTTACATATTCACATGTGTGTACTGAAGGGTGCCAGTAACTGACAAAGTATTCCTTCTTCAAATTATTCATTGAGGTTAGATATCACATTTGAACTCAGAGCTTACTCATTTGGCTAATCTATGGAGATAGCTGGCTCTCCAGAATGCCTGTCTATCTTTCCTAAACACTGAGAACAGAGACAGCCTACCACACCCATTCAACATTTATGTGAGTGTTGAATATTGTAAAATAAATAATTATACATAAACATATAATTATATATACAATAGATTACTATTGTCAACAATCATAAGCCAAATATTTCTAAAACTACATGAATAAACACTAATCTTTTCTGGTAGGAAAAAAAAGTATTTTCTTCTAAGAAAATTAAAATATGAAATATAAGCCCCTTTATAAATTTGACAAGAAATAAATTTGAACATGGAAGGAAAAATGGATTAACTAAAGGTCAAACATTAGGAAAAATAAAAATTGAAAATTAAGTTTCTGAACAAACATATATTACAGCATGCAACTTAAACATGACCTTAATTCTTCAAAATTATAGACATTCTCTGTCAAGAGAAGTCAGTATTTAAGTGTAAATGGGTTATATTATTCAATCAAAAGCCTAATTTTCAGAATAATTTTAAAAAATTACCCAACTACATTCTTTCTACAAAAGATTCACATTAAGTATGTAGATTGGGGTAGAACTAGGAGAAGTTGAGGGCAGAGGAAATATGATCAACATATATTGTAGTTTTTAGATAAAAACATTTTCTTGGATCTTATGATGTACAGCTGTAATTTCACCTTGTCAGGTAGGGTCAGGAGGATGAGAAGTTCAATGCTATGAATGGGTGTTCAAGGTCACACTTGTGTGCAGAAGGCTCAGTTTCCAAAGGTAAACATTTTTCCCCATTAAAAAGAAAATATGAAGTTGTTTGTCTAGGTGTTCTCTTGAATGTGAAAGACTCCCTACTATGCAGAATAGGGGTATTAAGAAGACTAATCAAAGTAATGAACAAACTCTCTAATATTAGTAAGCTCAGTAGATAACATCCACACACATCACTGGAGTTGTGTAAGGTATACACAAATGGTAAGAGGTCATGATTCAGTATTGCACCTTGTTGTTTTTTGTTTGTTTGTTTGTTTGTTTTTCTTACCCAGCCTGGATTGTGCTTTACACAGATTTCCAACTTTATCCTTGTACCAATGAGTAAGCCATCATTCTATGCTTTTATAAGTAACAGTGCCAAGGGATAGCCTAGGTTTGGAGAGGGAATCCTGAGGAAGCAGGTGTTTTTGGAAGAAGCAGAAGAACAACTCCAGTCAATTGTGGAATCAAGCTTTCAGCTCTGTCTTCAACTTGAGCTGTCTCTCCAGACAGCTTTTGGTATTGCAGGTCTTGTGTTTATATATAAATTCAGTCACTCTCCAAGGTTCCCTTGTGATTATACTACCAAACAACACTGAATGACAATGACCAGATTTTGCTTTTCTTCCCCCAATGTAGTATTTTGTTGATTATTTGAATTACTACATTTCAAAATTTGTTCCCTTCTCAGTTTCCCCTCTGCAAGCCCCCAATCCATTCCTCCATCCCCTTTGCCTCTATGTGGGTCCTCATATTTAGCACCCAACTCCTATTTCTGCCTCACCACTCTCTTAGCACCTTACATGGGCTGTCAAGCCTCCACAGGACTAAGGGCATTCTCTCCCATTGATTCCAGATAAGACAATCCTCTGCTACATATATAGCTGGAGCCATGGCACCTTCCATGTGTGCTCATTGTTTGGTGATTTAGTCCCGAGGAGCTCTGGGTAGTTAGGTTAGTTGATATTGTTGTTTTTATGGCGTTACAATCCCCTTCAGCTCCTTCAGTCCTCCCCCTAACTTGTCCATTGAGGTCACCAGGCTCAGTCTGATGGTTGGCTGTGTCTGCATCTGTATTGGTCAGAGCCTCTCAGGGGACAGCTACACCAGGCTCCTGTCAGCAAGTGCTTCTTGTATCAGCAATAGTGTCAGGGCTTGATGTCAGCAGGTGTGATGGATCCTAGAGTTGTGGTTTCTGGATGGGCTTTCCATCAGTCTCTGCTCCAATTTTGTCTCTGCATTTCCTTTAAATAGGAACAATGCTGGGTTAAAATTTTGAGATGTGGGGGGCATTCCTCAACTAGGGACTCAGCTTATCAATTGGAAATCATCTCTACAGATTCTATCTCCCCTTCGTTGGGTATTTTGGCTCAGGTCATCCCTGTTGGGTCCTGGGAACCTCTTGCATCTGGGACTTCTAGTGGCTACTCCCAGTTCCCCATACTCTACTGCTACATATTTCTGTTCAATTATGTGACCTTTGTACTTCTCTCCTGTCTCTTTCCTTACCTGATCCTGTCCCCTCTTTTTTTTTCCCTCCCCTCCATTCTCCTTCCTTGGTCCCTAGCTCCCTCTATCTTCCATGAATAATTTGCTCTACAATCTAAGTATGATTGAAGCGTACAAACTTTAGTTTTCCTTCTTCTTAAGTTTTATATGGTCTATGACTTGCATCATGGGTATTCTGTTCTTTTGGGCTAACATCCACTTATCAGTGGGTACATATCAAGTGTGTTCTTTTGTGTCTGTATTATCTCACTTAGGGTGATATCTTATACTTCCATCCATTTGACTGAGAATCTCATGAAGTTATTGTTTCTAAAGCTGAGTAATACTCCATTGTGTTAAATGTACCACCTTTTTTTTGTATACATTCTTCCATTGAGGGATATCTGGGTTGTTTACAGCTTCTGGATATTATAAATAAGGCTGCTATAAATATAGTGGACCATGTTCTTTGTTATATGTTGATGCATCTTTTGAATCTATGCCCAGGGATGATATAGCTTGGGATTCAGGTAAAACTATTTCCAGTTTTCTGAGGAAAACTGATTTCCAGAGTTGTACCAGCTAGCTGGGTCATATCCTGTCCTCCGGTAGTACTATGTCCAATTTTCTGAAGAAGCGCCAGACTGATTTCCAGAGTGGTTGTACAAGCTTGCAATCTCACCAACAATGAAGGAGTGTTCCTCTTTTTCCACATCCTCACCAGCATCTGCTGTCACCTGAATTTTTGATCTTAGCCATTCTGACTGGTGTGAGGTGGAATCTCAGGGTTGTTTTGATTTTCATTTCCCTGATGATTAAGGATGTTGAACATTTTTTCAGGTGTTTCTCTGCCATTCAGTATTCCTCAGGTGAGAATTCTTTGTTCAGCTCTGAGCCCCATTTTTTAATGGGATTATTTGATTTTCTGGAGTCCACCTTCTTGAGTTCTTTATATATATTGTATATTAGTCCCCTCTCTGATTTAGGATAGGTAAAGATCCTTTCCCAATCTGTTGGTGGTCTTTTTGTCTTGTTGACAGTGTCTTTTGCCTTGCAGAAGCTTTGCAGTTTCATGAGGTCCCATTTGTCAATCCTTGATCTTACAGCACAAGCCATTGCTGTTCTATTCAGGAACTTTTCCCCTGTACCCATATCTTCGAGGCTTTTCCCCACTTTCTCCTCTATAAGTTTCAGTGTCTCTGCTTTTATGTGGAGTTCCTTAATCCAATTAGATTTGACCTTAGTACAAGGAGATAGGAATGGATCAATTTGAATTCTTCTACATGATAAACACCAGTTGTGCCAGCACCATTTGTTGAAAATGCTGTCTTTTTTCCACTGGATGGTTTTATCTCCCCTGTCAAAGATCAAGTGACCATAGGTGTGTGGGTTCGTCTCTGGGTCTTCTATTCCGTTCCATTGGTCTACTTGTCTGTCGCTATACCAGTACCATGCAGTGAAATAAACTTTTTCTTCTCAAGTTATTTTGGTTACGGTATTTTATCAGCACTATAAATCCTAATTGAAATAGTCAGTTACAGTCATACCTCAAGAATAAATCACAACAGGAAAAAAGAAAAAAAATGCCATATACATTAGAGAAATGTGTGAAAGTTGACTCTGAATAAAGAAAACTTTTGAAGAAGACTTAAAAGAGATGTTCCCCTATTCTTTTATGGCTATTGACATTAGCTTTCCTAAAGGACAAAAGCTTATGGTACACTAAAAGCTGGTCATGTAAACAAATGAACAACAACAACAACAAAAACTTCAATCTACATCCTGAAAACAAAACAAAACAAAACAAATCAAAACAAAACAAAACAAAAGGTTAATATTAGAAACTAATAACACAAGTTCAGGATGGCTCACCAAGTTCAACAACTGGTGTTTGGAGACTACCAGAATGAAGAAAATTTAGGGGAAGGCAAACATAGACTAGAGTTCAAACAAATTGTTATTTCTTCAATTGGGGTGGCATTGTATATCCGTCTCCCATTGGATTAGAGAGGCATGCATAGAGTCTGTGAGACTAAATTGGCTCTCCTTTTGATATGATTAGATTTAAGCAAAGCTCTACAGATATTAAGACAGTCTGTGTACAATTTCTAACAAAAAACACCTTCTGAAAAAGCAGCAAACACTCATAACTACTGAGTTATCTCTACTTCCTGTAATCTTTATTTCTTGTATCCTTTCTGTCATATATAAAAACCTCAAGATACATGTGCTGAAGAGATAATCTCTCACAAAAATCTAAACATATACATACATGCTAAAATAAAATAAGTCTTTAACAATGAAAACGATGTGGCTTAAGTATTTTCTGAACTGACCATCACCCTTACTAGACTACTTGCCTCTACTCTCTCTGCCTTCTCTGTCCTCATTTGGGTCCTTTTTTTATGACCCCTTGTTCATCTCAGTACCTGAGCATGACTTCTCTGTAGTGCAGAAGCTACAAAATGAAAACAGCATCCTCAGAGAATTTAAATACAAGACAGGTATTTAGATAAAGCTTTGAAGGATTTAAAATATCTCACAAGTCAAGATGTAACCTGCAAAGTATAGGTATCCTTTACTAAGGACATCCTGAAACTAGAAGGCTTTATGTTAAGTTAAAGGAAGAAAAAAGTATTCCAGTGAGTATCAATTAAAATGGATTTAAAAATCAAAATCAGATGAAACTTCATAAAATATTTCAAGAGATTTTAAATTTGATTTTTCAAGATAGAGAAGAGACAAGATTCATTAATGGAAACATCACAATAGATAGAAGTTTAACCTTTAAAAAGGTTGTGGTTGGCAAAATGAATCAAGATTCAACTTAAACAGAGTGTAATAATACCTAATAAAATAAGTATGATGATAATCAGATTTTTTCCTCTCAAGATAAAATATCCCTGACTCAAAGACTCAGAATACAAAATAGGGCAGGGGCATTGTGAAGGATGATAATAATATAAGTAAATAACAGAAAAATCACCAATTGATTGAAATGTATATGGGAAGTCACAAAAGAAATATGTTCAGTCAAGGATTAATTAAAACCATTTTCTCATCTGAAAGACTAGGTGAAATTATGCATGCATTAATCCCTCTCAAATGAAAGAATGGAAGAAGTTAAAAACCAGGCAATCTTCCCTGATTTCATCTGTGTTTGGTAATTTTAATCTTTGTTAAGTGTTACGGAATAAGGCATATTTGGAAAACACACAAGAATTTTTATTTTGATAAATTTGTGATGTAAATAAAAAGAATAGTATTTTCTGTGGAAATAAATGCATTTGTACATTATCTGAAAGACGTTTCCCTTGATTTTTACCTGTAGTGGTCCTAAAATGCATTGAATGCGAATTATGTTAATATTTACTTAAATGTTAAATCAATGCAAACAGCATCTGGGATGGTAAATTCATGTGTGTCACAAGTACACAGATGCATACAATTTCCAAAGCACACACTTGTTTTTTGAGATACCCGTATAGATGTCTTAGAACCGATATACTTCTCTGATACATACTAAATATTCACTCAGAATAAACAGACTCCATAGAAGGATATTTAAAACTTCTTTTAAAACCTGCATGAGGGAAAGTAAAATAAAAATTCAGTAATGTCCCTATATATCAGACACCAATATGCAGAAACCTTTTCTACTAAAGACCCCTAGTGGCCACACTGGCATGGAACTCTGTTAGTAAATTTTCACTATCTGTACTACATTAGCATCTCTCTGGTCACAACCTCAGTCCTGTAGCAGCCTGATTATAGGTGCCCATTCTCCCCTCACTTTGTAGAGCCCTAGTGTTTCTCTAGCACATCCATCCCTCTCTCTCTCCAAACACATCTTTGTGGTACAGCAACTACATGCAGGACCTTCTCATATTACCACACATCCAAATCCCTGGAACCTCCAACCATTGGTCTGGATGTGATTCCTCTAGACCTTACCCATAGATAATCTCACCCTTTTCTTCTTGCAAATCTGATAGTTACTTGCATCCACCAAATTACAGAAATCACTTTCTACCAGGAAACCCACAGCCAGAGGGCCACAACCACCAAAAAAAGACCAGTCACCTGACAAAGACAAGATCAGATAAAAATAACTAGAATTATCTTAATCATTATAATTCTTGAGCTAGAAAATCAAAACTAAAACACAAACATTACCAGCCTTAGTAGTATGCCTTCATTGGGACCCTATATCCCTATTTTATAGGCGAAAAGGAATATAATATACCTGAAACTCAGAACAAGAATTTCAAAATACCAATTATTAATAGGCCCAAGGATTTAAAGATTATATGAACACATTCCTTAATGGAGTCTGTAGAAATATAAAAAAGATAGTTGAATGAAATCATGAAACTATTAAATAGAATTTAAGAAAGAAATAAAATAACTAAAAATAAACATTAAACAAATAAAACTGGAAAATAAAAGAATTAGAAACTCAAACAAAACCTCAAAAGAAAGCCCATTAATAGAGTACAAGACATATAAGAGAAGGAAACCTTAAACAAAGTAAATGTTAAATTAAAAAAAATGGCACAAAATATCCAGAAACTATAGAATACTATAAAAACACGAAGTCTATGCATAATAAGAATAAGGATAGAGGATGATAATGAAACTATTGTCAGAGGCACAAACGAGTTTTAAACAAAATAATAGAAGAAAAAGCCCCCAACTTAAAGAAGGCAGTGCCTAACCCAGATACAAGAAGTATACAGATCACCTGATAGATTTGTCCAAAAAGAAATTTCCATGACACATAATAACCAAACACTAAACATGCAGAACAATGAAAGGATATTAAAGTCTGCAAGAGAAAGAGACCAAATAACAGATAAATTCAGGCTCATTTAAACAACATGTGACTTCTGAGTAGGGTTCCTGAATGTCAGAGTGACTTGAATGGACATTCTACAAATTCCCTGGGATCACAGATGCCAGCCCAGATTACTTTGCCCAGCAAAACTATTAATCATCTATGACAGAGAAAGAACAATTCATGATAAAAAAATTAGTTAATATATATCTATTTTCTATATTAGATATATATTAGTTAATATCTATCTATCTATCTATCTATCTGTCTGTCTGTCTGTCTGTCTGTCTATTCCAAAAGGAATATTTCAGTCATAAGAGGTTATCCACATATAAGAGCACACAAGGAATAAATAATCCTATACCTGTAAATCAAAAGAAAAGGAAAAAAACACAGTGTACTGGCTAGTTTTGTGTCAACTTGACACAGCTGGAGTTATCAAAGAGAAAGGAGCTTCAGTGGAGGAAATGCCTCCATGAGATCCAGCTGTAAGGCATTTTCTCAATTAGTGATCAAGGTGGGAGGTCCAGTTGTGGGTGGTACCATCTCTGGGCTAGTAGTCTTGGTTCTATAAGAGAGCAGGCTGAGCAAGCCAGGGGAAGCAAGCCAGTAAAGAACATCCCTCCATGGCCTCTGCATCAGCTCCTGCTTCTTGACCTGCTTGAGTTCCAGTCCTGACTTCTTTTGGTGATGAACAGCAGTATGGAAGTGAAAGCCAAATAAACCCTTTCCTTCCCAACTTGCTTCTTGGTCATGATGTTTGTGCAGGAATAGAAACCCTGACTAAGACAAATTGGTACCAGCAGAGTGGGGTATTCCTGTGACAACCTGACCATGTTTTGGGGAGGAATGTGGAAGGACTTTGAAATTTTGGGTTTGAAGATCCATTCGTTGTTAAGAGCTCTGTCAGATGTTGTGTAGGAGCTTGGAAGATAATGTTGAGAACAGTGCAGAAGATGGAGGTCTGGTTTGTGAAATTTCAGAGGGAAAATTAAAGACTCTTTTCAGGGCCATTGCTGTTTTTATTGTGAAGATTCTGTGGTTCTGGTTAGCGGGGGCTGAAGAATCAGCTGTGATTAACAAGATACCAGAACTACTAAAGCAAAAACTTTGCATTACTGGGACTATTGATGCTGGTTAGCTGGAGCTAAGAAATTAGTGGTGATTAAGAAGAGACCAGCATCATTGAGGTGACATCTTCTGGAAAGTGTTTTCTGAAAGCACAAAGAGGCAGTGTTCCAGAGATAGCGAAGGTTGTACTCCTGCTTCAGCAGGACTTGGTAATATGTAAGGGTCACCCAGGTGGTACTGGTTTTGAAGGGATGAAGGTGTCACGAAGAGCAGCTGAGACTCAACACTCTGAGAGGCCATGGAAGGCCATTGGTGAAGGTGCAGCCGCAGTTGCAATTGAAGGCCCAGGACTGAAGGTGTCATGCAGTGTTTTGGAGATGCCAGTACCATGAGATGACCACCAAGAGCAGCAGCAGCAGCAGTGGAGTACAGGCATCTGGAGCCTAGAGGACGACGCGTGTGCTACAAAGGGCATGGCTGAAGAAGTGACCCAAGTCCTTGGAGGAACCCAGAAGATCATGAGTTGGATCCTAGACATTGGAAGGTTGGAGATTGATTTTTGCTTTTGATTGTGACTGTGCCCTGATATTTTCCCTCTTGAAGGAAGAAACTATTTAAGTGGAGCCCACAGTTAAGAGACTTTTAATTGTAAAAAGACTTTGGATTTTAAAAGAGATGGATATTTTAAAGAGATTGAAATTTTAAGAATATGTAAAGACTGTGGGATGTTTAAAGTTATTTAGACCTTGGGGATGAATAAGAATGTAAGGGTTGAGGCTTACTAGTCATGTGTTTGTGTGTCAAGTTGACAAGGGGTCAATTGTACTGGCTAGTTTTGTGTCAACTTGACACAGCTGGAGTTACCACAGAGAAAGGAGCTTCAGTTGAGGAAATGCCTCCATGAGATCCAGCTGTAAGGCATTTTCTCAATTAGTGATCAAGGGGGAAAGGCCCCTTGTGGGTGGGTCCATCTCTGGGCTGGTAGTCTTGGGCTCTATAAGAAAGCAGGCTGAGCAAGCCAGGGGAAGCAAGCCAGTAAAGAACAACCCTCCATGGCCTCTGAATCAGCTCCTGCTTCCTGACCTGCTTGAGTTCCAGGCCTGACTTCCTTGGTGATGAACAGCAGTGTGGAAGTGTAAGCTGAATAAACCATTTCCTCCCCAACTTGCTTCTTGGTCATGATGTTTGTGCAGGAATAGAAACCCTGACTAAGACACACAGTATAACAACAAAATAGGAATCCATATATACTGCTGACTGATAAATCTCAATATTAATGATCTCAATTCCAATAATAATGCATACAGAAACACTAGCTTAGAAACCATAGTCCATCTTGCTGTTTCAGCATTCACAGAAACAATCTCAAAATCAAATTTTACACCTTTGTGTAAAATGTCAAAATATATACCAAGAAAATTGACCCCAGGAACAAACAGATTTAATCACTTTAATATCTGACAGATAGACTTTAAGCAAAAATTGTTCAGCAGAAAAGGGGAGGAGCATTACATAACCATCAAAGGGGAAATTGACCAAGAAAATGTAATAACTCTAAACATGTGTGCATTAAATGCAAGAGCGCTGAATTTTATTTTAAAGCGATATTACAGATTAAATCACATATTGACTCTCACAAAGTTATACTCTACTCTAACCACACTGTCAGATTTCCTCCAGTAGGGCCACAATAAAGCAACTCTGTAGAGATCATGCATTCAACACAGGAGTCTGCAGGGGCTATTCCTGTTCAAACCACCACAATCTTTATCAAAAAACATTTCCTTGATGCTCTAGGAACTATGTGGAAGAGAAGGCTGAAAGATTTTCAGAGCCAGAGGAAACAGATGACTCTAAGGAAACATTGTACTACAGAAAAAGTCCTGATATACTTGGAACTCATAGAGACTGTGGCCTCATGCACAGGAATTTTACATAAACTAGATGGGGTGCTACAAAGAGGAGTTAGACAAAGGTTGCTACCCCTAATGAAGAACCTATCTGTATTTTACACCCACTTAAAAAGAAAGTATTAGTACTTTCCAATATAGTCGCAAAGGCATGCTAACAACGTTCCACGGTAGGCCAGGGTTTAGAAGCAGATAGCCAACAGAAAACAAACTCAGTGATGTGTTTGGAGATTCTCTCAATACTTTGTTTAGATATTTCCTGACTTAACTTTTGATTGGATATTGTGGTTTTCAATTTTGGGCTTCTTTGTTTTTTTTGTTTTTTTTTTTTTTGTTTTTTTTTTGTGTGTGTGTGTGTGTGTGTGTGTGTGTGTGTGTGTATCTGTCTTGTTTTATTTTATTTTTATCTTTGATGTATTTCCCTGGTTGTTTTCTACAGAGACAAAGAAAGCAAATACATGGAATTGAGTAGGTAGAAGTTAACGAGGAACTGGGAGGAGAGAGGAGGCTAAAAGTCCAATCAAAATATATTGTGTTAACTTTTTTCAACAGAAGAAGTGTAAATTTTGCAAACTGAGATAATGTCATTTTTTATAGGAAGTTCCCTGAAATATATTCATGAAGTATTTTCTTGTAATTTTTATGTTGTTTGTTTCATTGGTTTTGATTTTTCACATCCTTAGTGTTCATTCTGCTTCACAAACCCAGAATGTAGGCACAGGAATCCCTATCGTCTGTGTTCCCATGGTCTGTGTACCATCCTCCAAAACTACTCATCTGTGAATACCTCAAATTTACTTTTAA
>NC_000074.6:101822747-101942747 GCF_000001635.26 Mus musculus
ACTAGGCCAGATCCCAAATATTTTTTGACATGTTCTTTGATTTGGGTGTGCCACATTGAATAACGAATCTACTTTTCTATATTATTAAAATATTTATGAGGTCTCCTCTCAATTCCAGGTCTACTCCTAGCTTAGAGGATAAAAAGAGGGGCAAACAGCATGCATCATCATTCAGGCAGCTGGACAGCAAATGTCACAATAGAGCAAAGACTTAAATAATGCATGGATACACAGAAGTGTGTGAGGGAGTGATAGGAGTAAACGTCCTCCTGGAAAGGATGTACTAAAAGGCCCAAGGAATTAGTAGTAGCAGTTCTGGGCAGAACCGAATGAAGTACGTGGGCCTGTCTTACATATTTTATATTTCCTGGTAAAGGAGAAAAGGTTTCAAATATAACAATGATTTGTTATACACATAATAGAATCATGATGGGTTTATGTGTTCTCTTCTCAAGGGTGTCTACTAAACTTACATTCACATTACACTATAATTAAACATATGTTCTTAGAAATTCAATGTAATTCTGCAAATCTCAAAATTTTTAGATTATATCATTAATAATTTTATTTTATTTAAGAGAAGGTAATGCCAGTACCAATAGTGTGAGGTATTTCTAAGGGGTAAAACACCTATCACTATCCAAAAGTATAGAAAAAGTGAATAAGATAATTTGTGTTAGATAAAATTAAGCTCTAGAAAAATGTGTGGGAAAACCCATTTATGTGTTTTTAGCAAGGATTAAATTCTCTAAATAGAACAAAATCTAATAACATATGAAAGAAAATATTTGAAAATTAAATGCCAATTCATAAATTTTGTTCATGAAAAGCTAGTATGTATGAAACAAATAAACAAGCTATATATATTTGCCATTACATACTGAAATAAAATTAAAAAGGCTTGTTGTTTATGTGGAAACATTTTTTAGATTTCTGTTTGTTCTAGAAATACTAAAAGCTTTTATATTACTCGTATTGTTCAAGCCAGAAGTCATTTAAGGGGGAAGGAAGCATTTGATGGTTAAACTGGATACTATACCACCATGAGGCTTGTATTTTGAAAGTCAGAACCATGTAAATGCCAGATTTGGTAGCATGAGCCTGTATTCTGAGTGTACTATAGATAATGGGAGATGGATATAGGGCAGAACATGGAAGCTTATAGGCCCACTGGTCAGAAATACATCGCACGGGCAGGGAGCAACACAGAAACACTATGCCCCTCCTTAGAATTGGGAACAAAACACCCATGGAAGGAGTTACAGAGACAAAGTTTGGAGCTGAGATGAAAGGATGGACCATCTAGAGACTGCCATATCCAGGGATCCACCCCATAATCAGCTTCCAAACGCTGACACCATTGCATACACTAGCAAGATTTTATTGAAAGGACCCATATGTAGCTGTCTCTTGTGAGACTATGCAGGGCCTAGCAAACACAGAAGTGGATGCTCACAATCAGTTATTGGATGGATCACAGGGCCCCCAATGGAGGAGCTAGAGAAAGTATCCAAGGAGCTAAAGAGATCTGCAACCCTATCGGTGGAACAACATTATGAACTAACCCCGGAGCTCTTGACTCTAGCTGCATATGTATCAAAAGATGGCCTAGTCGGCCATCACTGGAAAGAGAGGCCCATTGGACATGCAAACTGTATATGCCCCAGTACAGGGGAACGCCAGGGCCAAAAAAAAAAATGGGAATGGGTGGGTAGGGAAGTGGGAGGAAGGGTATGGGGGACTTTTGGGATAGCATTGGAAATGTAATTGTGGAAAATAAGTAATAAAAATATTTTTAAAAAAAGAAAAAAAAAAGAAACACTTCCTTAAACGAGATAGAAGAAGGCCAACACTGAAAATGTTCTCTTACTGCTACAGTTTTCTCATGATACCCACAAACGGTCACACAAGTACACATACATGCATGTGCAAACACACAAACATCCATGCACACAAAGAAGTCATACACATACATACTAGTAGAAAAGTGTTAAAGAACAAGTCAGTCATAGGCTTGAAAGTTCTCTGTTACCTTTAACTGATTTGGATGTCCTTTCTGTCATTTATTATGTATAATTATTATACATATTTTAAATGGCAAACGAGTTGATTTGTGATGTTTTGATATTTGTATATGTCATTGAATGATCCAAGTGAGTTCCATTTCCGGGACCTTAAATATTTATCATTTTCCATGGTGAGTATATTGCACATCCAGCTGTTTTGAGAAAAACACTGTGTTATGGTTCCTACTGTACAAGAGAAAACTAGTATGCAATGACCACCTCCCTTGTCCCCCTTCCCTCATGCACTGATCCCCTCCCCCATCCATTTTTCTCATCAACACAAGCCTACTCTCATAATATGTGAATGGAGTCATTTAGATGGTTGCCCTGTGCTACCTGGTATGATGTCCTCCGGGCTTTTTTTTTTTTTTTTCAAAATTCTATCAGTTGCAGAGCTCTCTTTTATTTGGACACATTTGAGATACATAACACTCTTTACTTTAGTTCTTTCTATTACCTACTTACTTCCAAACACCATTTAGCATGATAATCACTGGAAAATTCCTACCTCAAAACTGAAACTTTTTTTTAATTAGGTATTTTCCTCTTTTACATTTTCAATGCTATCCCAAAGGTCCCCCATACCCACCCCTCCCAATCCCCTACCCACCCACTCCCCCTTTTTGGCCCTGGCATTCCCCTGTACTGGGGCATATAAAGTTTGCAAGTCCAATGGGCCTCTCTTTGCAGTGATGGCCGACTAGGCCATCTTTTGATACATATGCAGCTAAAGACAAGAGCTCCCGGGTACTGGTTAGTTCATATTGTTGTTCCACCTATAGGGTTGCAGTTCCCTTTAGCTCCTTGGGTAATTTCTCTAGCTCCTCCATTAGGGGCCGTGTGACCCATCCAATAGCTGACTATGATCATCCACTTCTGTGTTTGCTAAGCCCTGGCATAGTCTCACAAGAGAGAGCTATATCTGGGTCCTTTCAGCGAAATCTTGCTAGTGGATGCAATGGTGTCAGCATTTGGAAGCTGATTGTGGGATGGATCCCTGCATATGGCAATCACTAGATGGTCCATCCTTTCCTCACAGTTCCAAATTTTGTCTCTGTAACTCCTTCTATGGGTAAAACTGAAACTTTTATCTCATATCCACAACTCTTCACCCTTCTCAGAAATCAATAGTCTATCCTTTAGTTAAGTGAATTGGAATATTCAAGGCATGTTATATAAATGAAAAAATATACTATATACCCTCCTGAGAGTGGCTTATTGCACTTAACAAAAATCTTCTGAAGATTTAAATATAGTATTGTATAAGGCAAAATTTAGTTTCTTTTGAAAGGCTGTCTCATATTTCTTTGAAAGCTTATATCCTTTCTTTATTTGCCTGTATATGAAGGTTAGTTTGGCTTTATTTCTTCAATAATGTGGCTAAAGCTGAAATGAACATGGGAGTCCAAGAAACACAGAGAAATTAACCAAAAGTATACATAAAGTCACTCAGTATTGCTTATCTTTAGAAAAATAAAACTTTTATTGTGATAAAGTTTTATTTATGAGGACAGCAATTATGTGTGTGTGTGCCTCTGTGTGTGTGTGTGTGAGAAATAATATTACAAGTGTTCATGGAGAAAGATTGAGAAATTTGTAGACTCTGAGTATGAAATTTAAAATGCTTTCCCTCTATGGAAAGCATGAGATCTCTCAACAAAGATCTAGATCTTACTTCATGGCATACTCTCATAATCATTCAAACTAGCGTCTCAAGAAAATTGAAGCTTATCAGCAGACAGCCATGGTAGGCTCCTGACTGTAAGCACAACATATAGCATCAGTAATAGTTGCAGAGTTTGGTGCCAGCCCACGGGATGGATCTCAAGTTGTGCTGGTCACTGAATAGCCTTTCCTTTAGTTGTCTGCTCCATTTTTTTCCCCTGAATTTCTTTTAGACAGGAATAATTCTAGGTCAAAAAATTTGAAGGTGGATTGGTGACCCCAACCTTCCACCAGGAGCTCTGTCTATCTACTGAAGGTGGTCTCTTTATGTTCCATCTACACATTGTGGGGCATTTTAGCTAAGGTCATCCCCATTGAGACCTGGCTGTCATCATAGAGGCTCTAGGAGCAGCTGACTATAGATTGAGACACAGCCAAGCACTGGACTGAGGTTGTGGAACCCTATGGAAGAGTTAGGAGAAGGATTAGTGGTGCTAAAGGGGATGGTATCCACATAGGAACACCAATAGTGTTAACAACGCTGGACACCTGGGAGCTCCGAGAAATTACACCACCAATCAAATAGCATAAACTGGCTGGTGTGAAGACCCCAGCACATATGTAGCAGTGGAAGACTCTGGAGAGCCTTAACTTAGCAGAGATCCCCAGTGAACAACGCAGAGCTGGGGATCGATGCAAAAGCAATTAGAATTTTATTGTTCCAGCATGCTGGGGTCGCCCAGCATAGGAAGGAGAGAAAGACCCCGTGCAGCCTGTTTGGTGAGTTTTTATACATTTTTTTTTTTCGAGCAGCAGCCATTAGCCACAATGTGAGTGGCAGAACCGTGTGATTTTTAAATTGATTGGTCTTTAGGGAATGAGGTGGCATGGACTTCCCTTGTCTTTAGGTGGCCAACAGTCAGTCACAGAATGCATTTTCTTATTCTGGGCCTCTCCCACTCGCAGGTGGCCAATTGTTGGTCCTCCATGCCCCTGTGGTCTGAGGAGTGTAATTAGCCTTTCCCTTCTGAAAGGGAGGGGTGCCTTTGTGCTCTATGGACTTTCTATTCCAGGAGGAGAGCGATCTGGTAGAATTTTCCAAAGTTCCTGAGCTGACCTCTTCAGCAGAGGACTGTCATGGCTGATCTGATCTCAGTGGGAGTATATGTGCCTATTCCTGTAGAGACTTGATGCCCCACAGAAGGGGGATGCCTATAGGTGTGAGAGGGATCATGGTCTCAGAGGCAAAGGGGAAGAGGAATGGGGTGAAGAACTCTGGGAGGGAGGACACAGACAGGGGCAAAATTTGGAATGTAAATAAATAAAATAAATTTTAAAATGAAAGGAAAAAATGAAAAATAGATACCTGTATTTTTTAAACACCTTAGCATTATAATACTTTTTCCTTCAGCATTCTTCAGGATACGAGAATCAAGCACTAATACCTCCTCTTTTTTTTTCTACTTTGTCATTGTAAATAATCTTTACAATATAGATGCTATAGATGGAAGGAAGCAGAAATTAGGTGTATAGGAAACTGAAAGACAAAACTCAGACCTGATGTCTTTTCCAACTTTATGCTTTTGGGGTTATGCATATTTTTTAAGAGAAATGATACTCAAATAAACACTATATAAGTTGTCAGATAAGTTAGGTGTGGAGGCCATTCATTAAGCTACTAAACAAAGAAAGTAAATAAATAAACTCATTTTCTTCCATGTATCCTGGGATCGCATACTGTGCATTTAGGACATTTTTTTATACCTTGTTTTTAAATCCTCTTTAATATAAGGTAGAAATTTCATATTTTACATGAAAAACTAGCAAATCATCTCTAGAACCAAGGCAGGATTTCCCTCAGCTGTCTCTGTCAGATTGGAAGTTTTGTTTTGTTTTGTTTCTCATTAAAGCCTCTAAGGCTCAACAGACTTACTAAGGCTGTCAGAATGATATTAGACAAATCAGGCCTAATGTAAATAAGTGGTCTCTCACCTTTGAAATTCTAGCACTGCAGAAATAGAGAGCTCAAAATTCACAGAAGGGAATGCTGCCTTGGAACAAGGATGATGCAAACAGAAGGACAGACATGTTTGATGTGTGTGAAACACTTTCCTCATGATCGTGCAGCAGAGGTGAGAAATAAAGCTACGAATCCAAGACACACAATGCCCTCAGGAATACCAGGTTTTAGTGTTTCCTAATCCACCTCCTACCCTGAGTGCTGAGGTCTCTAACAAAGAGTTCCAAGATCTACCTGGGGATTCTATAGTCCCCAAACATGTTAACCATTAGAAACTCAGAAATTAATAGAATAAAAAAAAATTCTGAATTCACATTTATTGCGGCATTTCAAGTTATATTTTTAAAAAACATGATAATGGACTATAAGATGAAAAATTCTATTGTGCTAAGATTCTACTAACTATTTCAGATAGATATTGTCACAAATAATATGAAATATGGCCATGTTCATTGCTGTAAAAAAATGTTACCATGAGACTGTAAATTTTAATACCAAGTAAAATGGTTTAATGGCTTGTTATATGTATATGATAACAGAAATTTTCAAAAAGAACACTAACATAGCAAATATAGAGTAATTTGAATATAATATTATAAAAGAGATATGCAATATTTTAAAATTATTATTATTGAAATGAATATTGCAATCGCACAAAGGTAAACTGCTCAGTGCTATAATCTTAGTTTGCTTCACACTGACTTTTCTTGAGTGAGAATAACTGTAATTTTGAAGAATCACAGTCATGTTTAAGTTGTATGCTATGATAGATGTCAATTCAGGAACTTAATTTTCAACTTTTATTTTTCCTGATGTTTGACATTTTGTTAATAGATTTAACATGGTTAAATCCATGTTTAACTTTATTTCTTATCAAATTTATAAAGTAGCTCATATTTAATATTTTAATTTTATTAGCAGAAAATACATTTTTAACCTACCTGACACTCTTACCTACTTGACACTCTTAGTGTTTATTCATCATGGAATTTTCTAAATAGTTGGCTTATGATCTTTGAAAACAGCAATTTATCATATATATATATATATATATATATATATATATATATATATATATATATATAACAGTATTTGGCAAGCCCAAAAATGTTGAATGGGTATAGTGGGCTGTCTGCTCTCAGGGCTTAGGAAGGATAGACAGACGTTCCTGAGAGCAAGCTATCTTCCTAGATTAGCCAAATGGGTTTAAATGAGATACATAACCTCAATGAATAATTTGAAGAAGGAATACTTTGTCAGTTACTGGCACACATACTAATATCGTCCTTATACATACATTTGAATATGTGTAACACACAAGCATATGGAGACTCTATGTTCCAGAGGAATGTGGACAGATGTGCTACAGACTCTAAGAAATGACAGGTACCAGCTCAGACAAAACCAAGCATTGTTTTTAAAAATAAGATTATATATAATATTATTTTTCTACAGGGCTAGATATTTTATATATATATATATATATATATATATATATATATATATATATATATGAAAACAACACAAGGAGGTAAAAACTACACATGAAAACACAGAAAATAATAATCACATACCAGCAGAACAAAATGAAGTTAAACATACACACACACAGCACACAGTCATTCACATAGGACCACTGCCACCACCACCAACAAAATATCAGGAATTAACAAATATTGGTCACTGATATCAATACTTTCAATTCCTGAGAAAACATAATGAATGTGAAAACAGGGACATCATTCTGTTGCGTACCAGAAACACAGTATAGTGATTGTCTCAGGGTAACATTTTGAAAAAAGATATTCCTAGATAATCTTATGAAGCAAATTTGCATAGCAATTTTAATCCCTAAGAAAATAGACCCTAAACAAAAAACAATTAAGTAGGTAGGGAAAGATATGACATACTAATGAAAGAAAAAATCCACAAAAAAATTTCTTTTTTCCTTATTATTTTTATTAATTATTTTATTTATTTACATTCCATATGTTGTCCTCCTTCCTGGTTCTCCCTCCACAAGTTTTTCAACTAATGCCCCTCCCATTTGCTTCTGATAGGGTGCTTCCCAATCCTCCCACCTCACCCTGCTAGCATCTCCCTTCTCTGGGGCATCAAGTTTCTATAGGATTAAGCACATCCTTTCCCTCTGAGGGCAGACAAAGCAGTCCTCTGCTGCATATAAAGCCAGGGCTACAGACCATCCAATATATGTTCTTTGGCTGGTGGCTTAGACTCCTTGGAGCTTTGAGGGGTCTGGTTAGTTCATACTGTTGTTCTTCCTATGGGTTTGCAATCCCCTTCAGCTTCTTTAGTCCTTGCCCTAACATTTACATACATATTAGGTTAGTCTCTGGATGGCCTTTTCTTCAGTCTTAGCTCCATTTGTGTCCTTTAGACAGGAACAACTCTGGGTCAAAAATTATGACAATAGATGGGTGGCCCCAAGCCTCAAATGTAGGCCATGTCTATCCACTGGAGGTAGTCTTTTTAGGTTCCATCTTCTCACTGTTGGGCATTTTGGCTGAGGTCATCCCCATTGCATCCTGGGCACCTCTCACATCCCTGGAGTCTGGGACTTTCTAAAGGTCCCATCCACCTCTCCAACCTGAACTGCTACATATTTGTTTATTCACCTGACCCTCTGGGCTTCTCTCTTGTCTATGCCCATACCTGATCCTGACCCTGTTTTTCACTCCCCTTTCCCTCTCCAACACAGGTCCCTCCCTCCCTCTGCCTTGTGTGATTATTTTGTTCCCCTTCTGAGTGGGAATGCAATATCCACACTTGGACCTTCCTTCTAGTTAAGCTTCATATGGACTGTGGAGTTGTAGCCACGGGAATTCAGAACTTTTTGGCTAATACGCACTTATCAGTGAGTAAATACCATGTATGTCTTTTTGGGTCTGGGCTACCTCACTCAGGATGATATTTTGTAGTTCCATCCATATGTCTGCAAAATTAATGATGTTGTTTTTAATAACTGAAGAGTATTCTACTCTGTAATTGAACCTCATTTTCTGTACCCATTCTTCAGCTGAGGTACTTGAGGGTTGTTTCCAGCTTCTGGCTGGAATGATGAATGCTGTTATGTTTGTATTATTATTTTTTGTTGTTGTTTTGTGAAAAAAAATCAACAAGATAGACAAACCCTTATTCAAAATACCTAAGAGAAAGTATCCAAATTAACAAAATCAGAAACAAAACTGGGGCATAAGAACTGATAATGGGAATCCAGACAACTATAAGGACACTCTTTAAAAGCATGGACTCCAACAAAATGGGTAATATAAAAGACATGGATAATATATTTAAGAAGTTCTAAAACTTCCACCAGAGGTCTTCTTCAGCTGGTAAACACTTTCAGCAAATTGGCTGCATAAAAAATTAACTCAAGACAACAAAAAACAAACTATAACAAAACAATCCAAAACAAAACAAAACAAAAAAAAAAAAAAACCAGAAGTCTTCCTGTATACAAATGACACAATTGGACTAAAAAAGAAATTAGGGAAACACCCACAGCCTCAAATAATATAAAATACCTCATAGTAACTCTAAGCAAGAATGTGAGCTTGTCTGATAACAATTTGAATTATTTGAAAAATTTTAATGAAGATATTAGAATATGGAAGGACCTCCCATGCTCATTGATAGGTAAGATTAACATAGTGAATATGGTTATTCCACCAAAAGTAGTCTACACATCTAATGGAATCCATGTAAAAATTGCAACACAATTATTTATATTTGAAAGGACAACTCTTTTTTTTTTTCCATTTTTTATTAGGTATTTAACTCATTTACATTTCCAATGCTATACCAAAAGTCCCCCATATCCACCCACCCCCACTCCCCTGCCCACCCACTCCCCCTTTTTGGCCCTGGTATTCCCCTGTACTGGGGCATATAAAGTTTGCAAGTCCAATGGGCCTCTCTTTCAAGTGATGGCCGATTAGGCCATCTTTTGATATATATGCAGCTAGAGTCAAGAGCTCCGGGGTACTGGTTAGCTCATAATGTTGTTCCACCTATAGGGTTGCAGATCCCTTTAGCTCCTTGGCTACTTTCTCTAGCTCCTCCATTGGGAGCCCTATGATCCATCCATTAGCTGACTGTGAGCATCCACTTCTGTGTTTGCTGGGCCCCGGCATAGTCTCACAAGAGACAGCTACATCTGCGTCTTGAAAGGACAACTCTTAATTTCATGTGGATAAACAAAACAGAAAACGTAATAGCTAAAATAATTCTGAACAATAAAAGACCTGGGTGTATTATCATACTTGATTTCAAGGTGTACTACAAAGCTATATGATAGTAGTAGAAGAAGTAGTAGTTGTTGTTGTAGAAGTAATAAACATGTGGTACTAGAATAAAAACACACATTGATGAAAAAATTATAATCAAGGATTGAAGACCAAAAACATAAATTTGCATAGCCATGAACACTTAATTTTTGATTAAAAAAAAAGTAAAAGGGAGGAATATATATTGGAGTAGAGAAAGCATCTTCAGGAAATGTTGCTGGGTAAACTGGATGTCTACACGTACAAGAATGCAAATAGTTTCATATTTTATCCCCCTGCAAAAAACTCAAGCACAAGTGGATCAAAGACCTCAACATATAACTAGATACAATGAAACTGATAGAAGGGAAATTGGGAGACAGCCTCAATAACATTGGCACAAAAGCCAATTTCCTGAACAGAATTGCACAAACACTAATACCACAATTATTAAAAATGACTTTATGAAACTGAAAAGCTCCTGTAAAGCAAAGATTACCATCAGTTGTACAAGTAGGAACCTACAAAATAAACATTGATTTTTAAAAACTCCACATCCAATACACAAATAATATCCATAATATATAAAGAACTCAAAAAATGATATCACCAAAACAAATAACTCAGTCATAAAATGGGGTACAGATATAATCACAGCAGAGAAATATCAAATAACTGAGAAACCTTTAAAGAAATGTTCAACATCCTTAGATGATAGGAAAATGCAAATTGAAACTACTTTGAGTTTCTATATTACACCTGTCAGGGCAGCTAAGATTAATAACACCAGTGGCAGCTTATGCTGGTGAGCAAGTGACACAAGAAGAATACTCTTTCATTGCAAGTGGGAGGGCCAAATTGTAGAACCACTGTAGAAAGCAATATAGTATTTTCTCAGAAAATTGTAAATCTACTTAGCCCAATTCCTAGTTATACTACTCTTGAGCATATACCCAAGGGATGCTTCATCCTACCTCACAGTACCCTTACTAGTCTATGTTCATTATAGCTTTATTCACAATAGGCAGAAACCTAAAACAACCTAGATGTTCCTCAACAAAATGAAACAGAGTACATTTAAATCATGGAATACTATTCATCTGTTAACATAAATGAAATTAGCAGGTTCTAGAAAAAAAATGGGACTTAATGGGCTATCCTAGTAGGAATATGAAAAACTTTGTTACTGAGAGTGATTTGAATTGTAAGGTTCTGGCCCATGAGGTTTCAGTAGAGAATTTCAATATGTGCCCTAGTGACTGATTTTTGTTTTTGTTTTTGTTTTTTTTCTTTTGTTTGTTTGTTTTGTATTTTAGTGAAGAATGTGGCTACCCTTGTGTGAAGTGTCTGCCCGAGGCTAAGGTGACCAGACTCAGATTAATCGCACTGACAAAGGAAGTCTCAAAAATGCCCATCATAGACTTTGTTCTCTAGTTAAGTCTCATGAAGAACAATTAAAACAAGCATAGCAAGCTAAAAAAGGCAAAGTATAAAATATATCATTTAAGTATTAAAGGGATACCAGGAAATGAAATGGTGCTGAATCTTGTGTCCAAGGATATTAAATTGAAATAAGAGAGTAGTGACCTTGTGACAAGATCCCACCCAGCAAAGTTTAGGTCCAGGCACTAAAAGCCTTTAATCCCAGGAGGCAAAGACAAGCAGAACTTCAAATTCAAGGGAAGCCTAGAACAGAGCAAGTTCTAGATGAAGAAAAACTTAAATCCAGGTTTGGCAGACCACACCTTTAATCCCAGTGTTTAGGAGACATGCATGCATATTTCTGAGTTCAAAGTCCATCTATAGAGCAAGTTCCAGGACAGCCAAGCTTAGGCATTGAAGGAGATGGAAAACAGAAAGGTGGTGATAATGTAATAGAACAATGGGCTGTATTCCAACCCCAGCAAGTAGCACAACTCCATAGCTTTGGCCATGTTGCTCTGGCTTTAAAGTCCATAATAGAAGGGACTATTGGGACAAGTGACACTGGTTAGCTAGAGCTAAGAAATTAGTGGTGATTGCTGAGGTAAAATCTTCTGGACGTGTTTTCTGAGAGCAAAAAGAATTGGTGTTCCAGAGATAGCTGAGGTTCTACCTTGTGCTGCAGCTGAATCTGGTAATTTGTAAGAATCACCCAGGTGATATTGGTTTTGAAGGCATGAAGGGGTCATAAAGAACAGCTGAGGCTTGGCAATGTGAGAAACCATTGAAGGTCATGGAAGTTCAGCCTCAGTTGCAGTGGGTGACCCAAGACTAAAGGGTTATGGCAAAGGAGTTGAGGCTTGTCACCTTGAAGGGAACCTATGAGAGGCTATTTGTGAACCCTAGTCACAGTGGAAGATCCCAGTGTTTTGGAGATGCTATTGCCATGGGATGATCACCAGGAACAGCAGCAACAGTGGAGTGGATCAACCTGATCTTGGAATGTTTCAAAGGGCAGAGCTGGAGAAATGATGCCAGCCCTTTGGAGGAACCCAGAAGATCATGTATGGATTCCAGACATTGAAACAAGAAGCTGTAACATTGAAGTTGCATAGGATACCCCAAGATATTCAAGATACCAGAGTCATCGGCTATCTGCTGCGTGTGGAAAGCTGCTAACAGGGAGTGGAACCAGTCCAGGAGAAAGAATTTTTTTTTTTTTACAGTCAACAACGATGGAAAAGGAGTTGGAGGTCTAAAGACTACTTTGACATCAGCCATGGAGATGCAGAGTTTGAGTTTGCCAGGCTGTTTTTCCATCTTGCTTTGGGAATTACAGTTAAGTGATTGGATGAATCTTAGAAGAGACTTTAATTTTTAGACTTTTAACATTGTCGAGACTGCTATAGACTATGGGGACTTTCGAAGTTGGACAAAATGTATTTTGGATTATGCTGTGTTTAGGTATGTCTCCCTTAGACTCATATGTTTGGACAAGCCTATGGAGGTCAGGGAATGCAATGTGGTGGTTTGAATATGCTCAGCACAAGGTGTGCCACTATTAGATGGTGTGGTCTTTTTTGAGTAGGTGTGTCACTATGGGTGTCAGCTATAAGTCCCTCACTCATCCTAGCTGCCTGGAAGCCAGTATTCTGCTAGCAGGCTTCAGATAAAGATGTAGAACTCTCAGCTCCTCTTGTGCCGTGTCTGTCTGGATGTTGACATGTGCCCACCTTGATGATAATGGACTGAACCTCTGAACCTGTAAGTCAGCCACAATTAAATGTCTGTATAAGACACCTTGATTATAGTGTCTGTTCACAGCAGTAAAACCATAGCTAAGCCATTCATTAAGTAAATGATAACCAATCGACAATCTACAAACCCAGAAAGGTTAGAAAAAGAGGAGAGTTATTTGGAAGGTGGTGAATATCCCTGTGAAAGACTAAGATAATAGAATGTTTTTTCTGATTGGAAGCTGTGAGGTGGGAAGTGGGAACTGGATGGATCAAGTAGGGGAATGGGATGAAAGGCAAAAGTGCTGGAAGAGAATGCTGGAATTGGGGGCCATTTATGGGTATTGTTGTAACCTACTGCAGTGGAAACTTACTGAAGTCAATGAGAGTTTTCATAGTGAAGAATCTTGGAAATGGAGGCTATAGAGTCTTAACTGACCACCTTTTGCAGCTCTAATAGGTTCCTGGTGATGGAACTGAGTTGCATTCAGTTGAGTTGTTAGCCAACAGGGTCCTGTAGAGACTTCTAAACAACCCAAGCTGATGAGAGAGCATGGGTTGCTCTCCTCCAAACACAACATGATACAATTGTAGGGGACAATGTCATGACAATTCATTAAACCTGGAGAGGTGGAGCTGGTGTCTCCATGGAGCCTTTGCCACTATACTCTATTCTTTTTGGTAGCTGAAGGTATTCTGTAGCATCTTTATTGGTATCTGGACACCAAAACTTTTTTTTTTTTTCAACCAAACGCACCTGCAAGATGTGCTAGGCACAGAATTTGTGGGAGTGGTCAGCCAATGTCTGATTTAACTTGAAGCCCACTCCAAGAGAGGGAATTTGTGTCTGAAACTATTTGGGAATGCCAGCAACGCAGCACTGGGTAGCACAGAGACCTTGGATAGAACTAAACGTGAGTGGTGTTAAAAAATTCAATGAAGTGATGTCTAATGTTATTCTCCTATACTCATAGATGAGTGCCTTGCCCAGTAATCATCAGAGAAGCTTCTTCTCCTAGCAGATGGGAGCAGATACAGAGAACAAGAGCCAGGTATTATGTGAGTAGAATCTTAATGAGGGCTCCAGGAATACTGTGAAAGGGTGATAGAAGAATTGTAGAAATCAGAGGGAATGGAAGACACCAGAAGAACACAAGGCACTGAACCAAATAAACAAGGCAAACATGGGCTCACAGATGCTGAAGTGGCAAACTGAGATTTACATGCATCTATACCAGGGTATTTTTGTGGGATTCCCTAACATGGAAAGAGTCTGGCTCTGACTCCTTTGTCCTTGGGATACTTATTCCTCCTATTAGGTTGACTTGTCCAGCTTTGGTGTGAGGGCTCTTACCATTTCTGACTGTCTTATCTGGTTTGGTTGTTGTCTCCTAGAGAGCTGTACTCTTCTGGTTAGAGATGGAGAGGGAGTGGATGTAGAGAAGAGGGAAAGTAGGGGAAGCTAGGAGAGGGAGAGGGAGGAGAAACTATGGTTGGGGTGTAGTTTGTGTGTGTGTGTGTGTGTGTGTGTGTGTGTGTGTGTGAGAGAGAGAGAGAGAGAGTGTGTTTACACATATATTTATATTACCAGTTTACAAAGAGGAGAATCTAAATATATCTCATATTTCAGAATTTTCATCCATTTGATGGTTCAGGTCCCTATTTCCATTGGAGCCAGGATAGGTCTTTGTAGATAAATTACCTCTGTTCAGTTATCATGTTAGAAACAAAGGAATAAGATGGATACAAAACTAGGTGACTCTCAGTTTCAATCAAGCGAATGCTGGTGATTTACTATTTTCCAGTTGTCACCAACTCTTTCAAGTTTCTTAATTTCCCTTTATTGTCTCAATCTAGGGGCCATGTCTTTAACGCATATGCTTACAGGGAATGTGTCAGCTGAAAAGATCGCTGTATTTAAGGAGTACTTACCCATATCTCAGTCAGATGAGCTTCAAGCCTGGCACTAGTTGGAATCTGGCTTCCCATCTTATATATCTATCCATTCTTTATATCTCTTATAGTACTGATTGCAAACAAGGGGATTGCTTGAATCCTTCACTTTTATTTTTTAAAAAATATGGAAATAAAATAAAGACTTTTTATGAGCCCTGTTCAAAGCCACACAATCCTGCACAGGATATCATTGAGTCTAACAATACGGAATTCTCTAATACAATAACCAACAGATTCACAAGTGTTACTTCTATTAATTGCCATAGCATCAGATTCAGATTCTTACTGGATGATTATTGCATTTTCTACAGGCAACTTGTATTTCAATATATAAAAGGAAAGACCTAAAATATCAAATAATTCAATGGCATATGTAATTGTGTGTGATTGAGAGGCACAGCAGTGATCTGGCAAGTGTTTGCAGGTGGCTGGAGAGGCTACATAGTGACAAATGACATGACTGATGTTCCCTTCCCAAGTTATCATTTGGCCACCAGATTCAAGTGCAGCTCCTTTCTTTCCCAACCACAACAAAAGACCACAATCAATTTCCCTGCTGTGTTTACCCTTTGGACACTTGAGGATGTGACATGCCTTTGGGAAAATAGGCACAGCCATTTGTCCAGAAGCAGGAACTAGGCAAAGGGATAAACCTAAAAGAATTTATAGGATTTCATCTAGAAATGGCTTATTCCTTTTTAGTGTGTTGCATTTTAATGTGCAAGTTTTTCATTAAGAAATCTCAGTTGCATTTAATTGGGGTGTGGATCTCCTTGGAGCTCTCAGCAGCCATTGGTCATTTGACCTTTATCTGAGCATGAACTTTGAGCTTTGCTTTTTCTGGTACAAGTCAAATTGACAGTGTGTCTCCAGCAAAGCTCTTACCTGCCTCCAGCTAGGTGATAAATAATTAAGATGTTGAGAGAGATACAGAGACACTCACTTTGCCTGATCCTGTCAAATGCCAGTGGGCTTTCAGATCCCAAAGCTCTGAGAGAATCTTCTTTTCTGATGACTTAGACCTCAGAGAGAATCAGTAGGAAGAAAAGCAATTACACGCATTGTATAACGTAATGACACAACAGAATGTGCAACTAAGTGGATGAGAATATATGTGCGTTATTAAAGCAAGCTTATAGATCTGATGAAAGCAATAACCAAACTTTTAAACATTTATGACAATATTTAACAAGCTATTATTAAACAGACTTTTAAGGAGTTTCAAGTAACTTCAATGAAGAAATAGAATAAATGAAAAGAAAACAATAGCCCCAAAGAGTATCAGTCCAATCAATCTTTTTCTCATTTTGTAATAATTTATTTGTATTATTCCTTGAGACTCTGTGAACATATGTGTTTATTTTTGTTTGATGTATTGGAACTCATTACCAGGGGCTCTTTCTAAATATCCTTTGAAATATTTATATGAGTTACAGACTTATGAAAACATTGTTTATAAATTGAGCTTTATTTTATCCTTTTTGTTCTGTACCCAAATCTTAATTCAGAGTTTGAATGTTTCTGTCAGTCAGAACAAACAAAAGGTCTTAGGGTTTTGCAGTCCCCATCTGTGCTGGAACACTGACATTTGGATTGCAATGCTGGTTTTGCTTTTTTTTTTTTAATTTTTATTTTTTTTTTATTTTTTTTGTCTTCTTCCTTCCTTCCTTCCTTCCTTCCTTCCTTCCTTCCTTTCTTTCTTTCTTTCTTTCTTTCTTTCTTTCTTTCTTTCTTTCTTTCTTTCTTTCTTCTTCTCTCTGTCCCTTCCTTCCTTCCTTCCTTCCTTCCTTCCTCCCTCCCTCCCTCCCTCCCTCCCTTCCTTTCTCCCTCCCTCCCTCCCTCCCTCCCTCCCTCCCTTCCTTCCTTCCTTCCTTCCTTCCTTCCTTCCTTCCTTCTTTCCTCTCTCTCTCTCTCTTTCTTTCTTTCTTTCTTACTTTCTTTCCTTCTATATTTTTCTTTCTTAGAATAGTCAAGCATGAACTTAACTTTGCATCTGTCTCCAGTTTCAGATTCATAGAGATCCTCTTGTCTTAGGCTTTTAAGTGCTAGACTCACAGTCATGAGCCAGTACGCTTGAAATAGAATTCTGTTGGTGAGGCACACTTTTAAACTGTACATAGAAATATTTTAGTGTCAATAGATTTTAAAAGTATTCTTGAATCTTTGAAATACATTACCATACATTAAAATTCAGTACCTTATTCATCTGAAGTATAGAAAGCAATGGCTTTAAGGTTGCATAGACTGATTTATGTGGCCCCATTCTTTCATCACTAGAACATCTGTATCTGCTAATTGTGAAATTCTGTGTCCATTAGAAAATAGCTCCAAATTACCCGTTCTCTTCTGCTCTCAACCTTTGCCACTAGGATTGCTGTCTTCATCTTTAAAATCACACATAAGTGTAAATTGATATGAATTATGTTTTCAGAAGTGTCTTATTTCAAGGCAATCCTTTTTTTCTTTCACCAAAGTAAATAAGAAATAGTTTACTATGAGCCAAATAGGAAGAACCATGTCCTAACATGATGGAGCAGGGTATCTTGAATGATAGGTTGTACTTTGGAAATTATCACACTGACTGTGACAGTTATAGAGCATCAATAACAAAGACAAGTATCAGTACATTTGCCAAATATGACAGTGGGGCATTTAATGGCTGGGTACTGAAATCTGGAAACTGCTGTAGTCTTCAATACTAAGTGATGATATATTTAGTATCTGTGTTAGTGCAAACTGGTATTCTTCTGCCCCAATATATGGAAGTGGCATTTATTTGATAATTAAAATGGTGTCAGGTCAGATACGTAGGGACTTGGTGAATTTAGGTGTACTAATTCAAGGTAAATTTGGCTCTTCTTCTGCAACCTTTAACTCTCCACAACCAGAATGAAGACTTTTATAATCCCTCATGGAATCCTCATGTGGAATTGTCCTCCCAGATGTGCCTTTTTCAGGGAACTAAGGATCAACCATTTAAAACAATCCATTCAATTCACTTCCTTTGTAGGATACATTTCTAAAGCTGTGTAATACTGTATCATAGCCATACACTTTTGTTCTCAGGCATCAATTTGCTAATGGCAGTCTCCTTCTAATCACTGGTTCCTGTGAATAAAGCTTCTCCAAAGAACAATGTGCAAATATGATTTACTGATCTCGAATGTTGCTGGTGTATTTTGAGAACTGCTTCAACCTGCTGTAATTCCATGTTTAATGTCTGGAGAAATTACCACATAATTTGCATAGCCACGCCCATTTCCCACTCTTACCTGAAATGCACAAGGCATATCCTCTGCTGGACCCTGCAGATTGTGTCTCTTTGTCTTTTTTTTTTTTTTTTTAACGACAATTCTCATAACCATATGAAGTGACAACTGTGTTCTACTTTTCCAAAATGACAAATACTACTGAGCAGATTGTTGATGTATATATTGATTATTTATTAATCTTTGAGAATTTCCAAATTATTTGACCAACGTTTTAGTGGCCAGTTTTTTCACGAATTTCATTTCTTTTTACTTAATGTTTATGATTGCCTTGCTTACGTGTGTATCTGTGCACAATGTGTATACCTAGTTCTCAAAGACAGGAAAAGGTAGTGTAATGGAACTGTAATAAAAGACAATTTTATGAGCAACCACGTGAATTATACTGATAATTATGAAAATCTAGGCTTTCTTCAAATTAAATAAATGGTCTTGATCATTGACTCAGCCCCAAATATCTTGTGTGTTTTATTTGTTAGTTTTTAAAATATTAATTATAAAAATATTTACATAATTTCCTTTCTCTCTCCCTTTTTTGTTTCTTTTGATTTTTTTAAAATTGATTTTTCTGTTTTAGTATTTTTTTAGTATTTTCAAATTTTTACATTATTTAATATTTCCTGCACCATAAGGAACAGTGTGTAAGAAAGCAAAAGAAACAGAATCTACTCACTCACACACACTGGAATCCCACCCATTAAAACACAAAACTGACAACGATAATATGTATTCAAAGGACCTGGTGCAGTCGGGAAGGCATGATGAATGCTGTCACAGTCTCTGTGAACTCATATATGGCATTTACTTATGGACCACATCTTTCTTCTTTCTATCCAGAGGCAGTCCTTGTTGCCCTCCCCCACTCCTCACCTCCTCACTTGAAACCCCTGGTACAAATTTCCTTACCCCCATATCTCTTGTTCATTTCCAGTTCTCCCTCATCCTTTATCTCCTGTCTTAATCTCTTATTCTTGCTATTTTCCCTCTGGAGCAAATAACTCTCCCCTGTGCTGAGACCTAGGTCAACAGTGCCTTAAGCCCACAATGAGGTTCTCTATACATCCCATTTGGAGATCATTTTTACAAGCTCTTACACTCCATGCATAACATCTGGCTATTAAGTCTCATTCTAGGAGATGGAATTCACATCCAATGCTGCCTGATGACAAAGACCCTGAGACTAGATAGTCCAGGGATTTATGGGAAACCAAGTACTATATTGTACTAGAGGAAGAGAGGAATAAAATGATACCAATAACTTCTTGCTATATTTATATATCAATGCCTTTCACAGCCTTCATCAGAGAAGCTATCTTCTGTAGCAGAAGGAAATAAATACAGAGACTCTCAGCTAGATTATGAAGAGAGTGAAAGAACTTGCAACTCTTGGACATAAATGATGTGTCTCCATCAAATCCCAAGACTAAGAGAACTCTGTAAAAGAGGAGGCAAAGAATATAAGACCCAGAGTTGATGGAAGACACCAAGGAACCAAGGCTTTCTAAACACTGCCGGACAAAAGCACATACAAACTCAAAGAGACTATGGCAGCATGCAGAGGACTTTCAACATTGTACAACATATGATTCTTAGAGCTGAAAGGACACATGATGGATATATGCCCTGAATCCTATCCTCAAATCTATCAGCATTTGATACTGCTAATGAATCTATAGTTTGTTCCAAGGGAATTTCACTGGATAACCAAACTACTGTTAAGCATAGGATGCATGACCAGCACTTGATGACCCATAGAAGCTGAACTCAATGCCATCTTCAGAGGATTCTTGTCTCACAATGCCATGTGCATGCTTTTTTTTTTCTTTCTTTCTTTTCCATTTTATATTTTTATTTTCAGTTCTTTCTCTTGCTCTCTCTCTCTGACACTTGTGTATATATTGTTACTTCTGGTTTTGTGTTTTTATGTGATTCCTGAGAGTCTTAGTGTTTCATTTCTGTCAAGAGACACCAAGACCATGACAACTTTTTTTTTTTTTTAGAAATTTTCTTCATTTACATTTCAAATGGTATCCCGAAAGTCCTCTATACCCTCCCTCTACCCTGCTCCCCAACCCACACACTCCCACCTCCTGGCCCTGGCATTCTCCAGTACTGGGGCATATAATCTTCGCAAGACTAAGGGCTTCTCCTCCCAATGATGGCTGACTAGGCCATCTTCTGCTACATATGCAGCTAGAGACATGACCTCTGGGGGTATAGGTTAGTTAATATTGTTGTTCCTCCTACATAGGGTTGCAGACCCCTTCAGCTTCTTGGGTACTTTCTCTAGTTCCTCCATTGGGGGCCCTGTGTTCCATCCTATAGGTGACTGTGAACATCCACTTCTGTGTTTGCCAGGCCCCGGCATAGCTTCACAAGAGACAGCTCTATCTGGGTCCTTTCAGCAAAATCTTGCTGGTGTATGCAATGGTGTCAGCCTTTGGAGGCTGATTATGGTATGGATCCCTGGGTATGGACATAGTACTACCGGAGGATCCCGCAATATCTCTCCTGGGCATATATCCAGAAGATGTTCCAACTGGTAAGAAGGACACATGTTCCACTATGTTCATAGCAGCCTTATTTATAAAAGCCAGAAGCTGGAAAGAACCCAGATGTCCCTCAACAGAAGTATGGATACAGAAAATGTGGTACATTTACACAATGGAGTACTACTCAGCTATTAAAAAGAATAAATTTATGAAATTCCTAGGCAAATGGATGGACTTGGAAGGCATCATCCTGAGTGAGGTAACCCAATCACAAAAGAAATCACATGATATGTACTCACTGATAAGTGGATATTAGCCCAGAAACTTAGAATACCCAAGATACAAGATACAATTTCCAAACACATGAAACTCAAGAAGAACAAAGACCAAAGTGTGGACACTGCTCCTTCGTAGAATTGGGAACAAAACACCCATGAAAGGAGTTACTTAATCATTTTATTTCATTCTATTATTTCCCTTAGAAGGCTATTTTCCAATGTGAGACAGCAAATGAGTGTATCAGCATAGAAAAGTAAAACCATGATCATAATATAATAGATGAAAAAAATCTATTTTCAATAAATAAGGATAAAAAATATTTGTTCATCATTTTGTCTACAGTAATCTTTAGTCTGTAAAGCAGCAATTATTTGATGAACTTAAGTGATTTCACAGTAAATTGCCAGTTTAAAAACACATGCTTTGATGTGCAAATGTAATATAATTAATTACAGGAGAGTTTATGGTAAAGTATGTCAACTGTTCTGAAGCACACATTTAAATCTGTATCTTTCAGATGACATGTGTGAAAGACAGTGAAACTCAGCGTTAGAAACAACTGCTTTTATATCTTGCCCCCAAGACCTGCCACAGTAGTATTCCTGATCCACAGTTCATCTCTATGAAGAAGACATTTTGACAGAAAAGCATTCATTTCAAAGGACTGTTGATACAAAATTAACTCATTACCACTAAACCTTCTCAAAGGATAAAGAACATTTGATACATTACTGATCAAAGTTGATCCAAAATGCAAAATAGTAAAACATCTATACTTTATGAGAATATCCAGATGAGAAATATTTTCAAGAGCACCGTGTTTCACATATCAGCTTTCTATGGCGCTTTTCTTTGCTTCACTGTATTCTTCATAATGGCTTCATTGATGATCCCTTAGAAATGTCCTCACTTATCTCTAAAGTTATGCAGGGCAACCAAGTTTGAGAAAGTGAAAAACCTGACTTGTGATTTGGTCACAACTTAGAATTCTGTCTTCAATGATAAGAGTAGATCTTCACATTTACTGGGGGAAATGAGCTGTCCTTGCTGCTGCTTCTCTTATTAGGTCCATAATGATTTTGGCTATTACTTAAAAGGTCAATTTTTTTGTCCATCTTAAGGAAGTCTTAAGGAATTCCTGTCCATCCACTGTTGCACTATTATCTCTGATGGGGAGTCATTGTTTGCTCTACTTCTCTCAGCAACTATTCTGTCATGTCCATTATAGAATCAGTGCATAAATTATAGTAGTCTGCGAATCTGGCATGCTCTCATTGTGTTCAGTGTGCTTTCAGATTTTAGGAGCTCTGCCAAAATCACAGGGAAAGAAAATGTCCTGTTCTACATTTTTAATTTTTTTTATTAGGTATTTTCCTCATTTACATTTCCAATACTATCCAAAAAGTCCCCAATACACTCCCCCCACCCCGTTCTACATTTTAAAACAAAGCCATGAACACCAGGCATCTCTTCATTACTACTATCCTGTGCTTAAATGGCTACCCCAAAAAGCTACTATCCTGTCATCTGAGAAGCAGGAAGCTATATCTAAGTAATGCTAAAATATCTTCTGTCACTGTGAATTCTGCCTTCTCTGTGACTTGACCACAAATACTTTTCCACATTTCTGTCATAATAACACCTGTCACAGTATTTGTTTAGCTAAAATATTTACAGTGAACTGGGTAGAGCCTTTTTAAGAATTGAAAGAGGTTGTCACAATAACTTTCTCTGTATCAAATGAACCAATGTGTATTCATAACAGATATGGAAATAGGGAAGAAAACTAAAGAGAAGTTCAGTGAGTTTTAAATAAACCAAGAGTTATTGGATTTGATGGAAGTAGAAAACAGGACCTGGTCAGGCAGAGCAGAGATCCTAAAATAGGTGTATGGAATTCTTGCTGGGTCCAGAAAGGTCAGAAGAGAACTCTGCTTTCAGTTTCTGGAGGGGCAGCTGGAATTATTCATATTCCTCACCCAAATTTCTGTCATAAGTCATTTAAAAAGTCCCAAGACTTTCAGTTAAATGGGACTATATTTTCTGAAAGCCCCTCCTGTTATTCAAGAGTTGCTCTCTCTATGTGTCTCTCTGTCTCCCTCAAACTCTTGCTCCTGCAGTGCCCCCATTCTCCCTTCTCCCTTTAAGTTTCTACCTATGAATTTATAGTAAAATCTATGTTGCAGTATTTTCATTCTTCAAATCTGTGATAAAAAGAACATTGAATTTATTGTCCTAAAACAGTTTCAGTGGCTTTATTGAGATGGGACATGTTCTCAGAGATAGAACAATGTTACCATACAGATTCACCAACTAAAACCATTGATCTAGATTATGGATTATTTGAATAAGAAGACGTCATTTACCTTAGCACCATAGGTAGATCCTAAAGATTTCTCCTACATAGTGTCAGGCTTATTATTCATTGAGTGAATGCAAAAACAGGAAAATCATGTCTACACATACCTCCATGCCATGGCTTTCTTTTTTGTAGATATATCTAGAAAAGAATCTTAGTAGACATATTAAGCACAGGGGCAGGAATTAATTTAGCACACCAATATTCTCTAATAGTCCCTGACAGAAGCAATGCTGGATGCTCTTAATTGCATATTCTCATCAGATGAAGGTCAAATCTTTGTGATCAAAACTTCTGATTTTAACAATGGAAAGGTGGCCAACAACCAGATATTTTGTGCTAGGATACATGGCAAGGATGAATTTAATTTAGGCTGAAAATGATATTCAATGTCTTTGGCATGTGTGGACATGGCATGGAATCAAATGTTTTCAAATAGTTGTAATCCACTAGGACTCCATGGCAAATAGGTCAGGCAAATAGGTCAGGCAGTATAAAATTCAGTTTAAACTTTTACCAGTCAGCATCATGCCCAAGAACCAATCCCAGGACTTACTATCTGTTCTCTCTTTCTTTTGCTTACACATCACTTTTACATAACTTATATAGCTATGATGCAACATTAGACCATTGAGCTTAGTATTTTTTCTTGTAGTGGTTGTCTTAGCCAGAATTTCTATTCCTGCACAAACATCATGACCAAGAAGCAAGTTTAGGAAGAAAGGATTTATTCAGCTTACATTTCCATACTGCTGTTCATCACCAAAGGAAGTGAGGACTGGAACTCAAGGAGGTCAGAAAGCAGGAGCTGATGCAGAAGCCATGGAAGGATGTTCTTTACTGGCTTGCTTCCACTGGCTTGCTCAGTGTTCTTTCTTATAGAACCCAAAAATACCTGTCCAGAGATGGTAACACCCACAAGGGGCCCTCCCCCCATGATCACTAATTGAGAAAATGCCCCACAGCTGGATCTCATGGAGGCACTTCCCCAGCTAAAGCTCCTTTCTCAGTGATAACTCCAGCTTGTGTCAAGCTGACACATAAAACCAGCCAGTACAGTGGTTATGTGAGATGTCAGTGGTGCTTTGAGCACCATTCAAAGGAGAGATGAGGAAAACATCAAATAATGGTTTTCCGATTTTAACTCAGCCCAGAGTCAATGGCACTGGAGCTTTAATCATAAAAATGGCCATGTTCTTATTTTTAAAAAAGTGTATTAACAAAAAGAAACTATTTCCCAGAAAGTTAGCATTAGGATAGAATTAAAGTTTATGAACTGGGAAATTCCATGGTAAATGTATTTGAAACTATATCCAACCAGTATTGTAAAAAGAGGTTTAGAAGAAACAAAGAAGAAAACAAGAAGAGAGAATATTAATATATACATATATGTATATATACATATACATACATACACATATAAATACACATATGTATATATATGTATATATATACATATATATACATACACACACACACGCGCGCGCGTGCGTGCGTGTGTGTGTGTGTGTGTGTGTGTGTGTTTGTGTTTGTGTAAAATAGTGGCACAAACATGAGGACTTCAGTTAAGATTCACAGCACCCATGTCAAAAGACTTGTGTGTTGGTTACAATACAACATTTGGGAAAGTGTAGACAACAGTATCTATGATCAGTTAATTTATTAAACTGAAAATTTTCGGGTTTATAACAGATCTTATCTCAAAAGGAATGTGGAGGAAAATGGTCTAAGAACATACCCATCATCAAAATATGGTTCTCATATGCATGTGCACAAACATAAGTTCATATCCTCACATAAACATGTACATGCACACATGTGTGCACATACAAACTTGCATGAAACATGAACAGACAGATGCACATACCACTACTCACTCACATAAAATCAACAATCATAAGACACATCTAATTTTAAAAAAATTGTATAATTCCAAGAAGTAAATACTGATTTATCAAGGAAGTTTCAGGATTTGCTTTCCAAAGTAAGATGAAAGATCTTTTATATGGTCATGTTTGGTCATAAGAATAACTATTTTATTTATATTTATTCTGAGAAACAAGATTGCCCTTCGCTCAAGTAAAGGAAAAGACAGGTATACCAAGTATCAAATTGGCTTTTGATGAAAGAATAATATATATTACTGCTTGTATTCATAAAATGCAAGGTAGGAAAAATGAAGGAGAAAAACAAGTAATTTTATAACATATTAAAAATATTCTATCCTAACCCACACCTGATCCTTAAGCTCTTCAAGATCCTCCCTATCCTCTCTTCATTCTAGGTCCCTCCCTCCATTCTATGACTATTTTATTCTCCTTTATAAGTGAGATTCAAGCATCCTCCATTGAGCCTTCCTTCTTGTTTAGCTTCTTTGTGTCTGTGGAGCATAGCATGGGTATCCTGTATGTATATTATGGTTAATATCCACTTATGAGGGATCACATACCACGTATGTCCTTTTGGGTCTGGTTACCTCACTCAGGATGATATTCTCAAATTCCATCAACAAGGAGATGGACAGATGGCCATGAGAATGAATGGAAATCTACAGCTGGAGGGGTTCGGGGGCATCTGGAGGAAGTGCCAGAGACCTGGGAGGTATCCAAGAATCAATTTGGTGGTGGTGACCTTATCTGTTACTCACAGCATTGGGGATTTGGAACCTGAAGAACCTGCCTGTGGTCAGGCAGGAAGCCCAATGTACCCATAGGGACATGAAACCACCCACAAAAATTTCCAACTCAAATTTATTTTGCCTACAAGAAATTCAGGCACAGGGCATAGATCAGAGACTGTGGTAATGGCCACAAAATAACTGGCCCAACTGGCCCAACTAGAGATCCATCCCCTGGGCAAGAACTAATCTTTGGCCCTATTAATGATGCTTTGTTATGCTTACAGACAGGAGTCTAGCGTTGTTGTCCTCAGAGAGACTCTACCCAAGAGCTGACTCAGAGTGACACAGAGACAAACATCCAAATAGTACATGAAGCTTGGGGACTTTTAGGAAGATTGAGGGCCCTCAGCTGAATTTATACGATATATATATATATATATATATATATATATATATATATATATATATATATATGAATGACACAGAGGACCCAAATGATTAAGACTGAATTTCCTCTTCTTTTGTCTGCTTCATGATATAGCCATCTCTAAAAATTATCCCCAAAGGAAAGGAATATGAAACTAAAGAACTCTACACACATCTATTACAACCTTGCCACTTATAAGAAATATTCTGTAGGCACTTTAGTAATACCTACCTTAGTCACTATGGAAAAAGACTTCTCACACTTCTTTCAGTTGTGACACTCGGGTATGGTACTTTGACTTTCTGTTCATAGGCCTATTCTTATAAGTATATTTGCATTTTTATGGACTTTATTAATACTCTTAACAGCTTTTATGTGGGATGTGTTCTTCTATCTGGGATGTAGTGGATGAACCTAGCCTCATGGTAGCTTGATGTGGCAGGATGGGGGTTAACCAGGGGGGCTGCCAACCACTCAGAGGGGAATGGTGAGGGATTTTAGGAGGGGGTTACCAGGACATGGGCAGTGATTGGGATGTGAAGTGGATGCTCACAGTCAGCTATTGGATGGATCACAGGGCCCCCAATGGAGGAGCTAGAGAATGTACCCAAGGAGCTAAAGGGATCTCCAACCCTATAGGTGGAACAACAATATGAGCTAACCAGTACCCCCCCCCCCGGGGGGGGGCTTGTGTCTCTAGCTGCATATGTATCAGAAGATGGCCTAGTTGGCCATCAGTGGAAAGAGAGGCCCATTGGTCGTGCAAACTTTATATGCCTCAGTACACGGGAATGCCAGGGCCAAGAAGTGGGAGTGGGTGGGTAGGGGAGTGGGGGGCAGGGTATGGGGAACTTTTGGGATAGCACGGGAAATGTAAATGAAGAAAATACCTAATAAAAATTAAAATTAAAAAAGAAGAAAAAAATATAAAGTTTAAAAAGTAAAGAGTTGACATTTATTTTATACAAATAAGTTTTTATTTCTTCTCCAAGGTTACTCTGAGCACACAAAAATTATATAATATTTCTATGCATTGGGATGCAAAAAATGTATATCATTCTATAAATCAAGTGGTTGCCTCTAATGAATATAATAAATTAATTAAGATCATATAGTTCTTGGTTGTACAGAAAAAGCACTGCCTATCTCAAATCCCCAAGGTTTTGAAGTATACTTAAGCAGAATATGTTGGGGACTAAGACAATTTCTCATGTGGTATAGTTCTTGTTACATAGGGAGGAAGACCTGAGATTGGATGCCTGTATGACTCTATATATGCCCATGCTCCCAGACCACACACATGTACCCACCCTCACATATACACAATAGCATATAAACATACATATCTACATAGATAAGATTGCATTGTCTATCAAATGACAATCATGAATTCAGAAGTGATCAACCTAGTTTGGAGTATATTGCACAGAAATGAAATAACACAGATTAATAACATTACAATTGCCTGCCACCATGGATCACCAATACCACTGGCTAGATTTTGTTTGGAGAGTTAAATTAATTACTATAAATTTATTTGATTTGGACATACAAGTGAAGTAACTTTGCACTGATTGCTTCTTACACAATGATTAAAAGTTGATAATGATCATCTCACAAAGCCCAGTGAAGAAGCACAACTGTGTAAACTATGAAAGTTGAGTATAAGCTCGGTTTAGATCAGGTTTTAAATTCTGAAACTCATTAGATTCATTGCTTTTGTTTGAACAGCTGTTGATCTGCAAATAAATTCAGTGTCAATGTTTATATTAAATATTTAGACACAATGTGCATTATTTTAATCCAACCAAAAGTATCCATATTTGTCCAACATCACAGGCATTTGCTTTAAGGGGACCTGAAAAGATATACTCAAATTTTTATTTTAATTATTTTCCCATATTAAGATTGTCTAGCTACAAAAGGCAGGAAGGAGTCTCCTAGCTGCCAATGGACGGTTTTCAAGTGGATGGTTTTGTTTTAGCAATGAGATTATTTTCTCAGTCACTTGCATTGTCAAAATGTTCCCTGCAGTGAAATAAGGACAGGAGAAGCAGTTCACAGTATTTACTAAATGATCTGCACTCAGGAGTGAATTTTATACTTCATTCTTTTTATTGTTTTTCTCAGAAGAATGCAATATACCTGCTTTGTCTTAGTGATACTGTCAATGTGTGTGTGTTTGTGTGTGTGTGTGTGTGTGTGTGTGTGTGTGTTTGTTTCATTGATCCAAGAAAAATGTAGACAAATTCCTCATTCTTCTTCAGCATATTTTTGTAGTGCTGCTATTCATCACTATTTTCATAAATAAATATCCTTAGAATGTGTTATAGAAGGCAAATGAGAGCTGGGCAGTGGTGGCGCACACCTTTAATCCCAGCACTTGGGAGGCAAAGGCAGGTGTTTTTCTGAGTTTGAGGCCAGCCTGGTCTACAGAGTAAGTTCCAGAACAGCCAGGGCTATACACAGAAACCCTATCTCAAAAACAAAACAACAAAACAAACAAACAAACAAAAACAAAACAACAACAAAAACAAACAGAAGGCAAATGAGTCCAAATTTTTTTTGTACTCTTAACTGTGATATTTGTAGGCTTGGGTGTTGAATAGGCTATAAAAACTTTGTACTCTTGTATATCCTTTCTGAGATCCAAGAATTTGTTATGTGGTTGTAATAAGGTAATATGCCATATAACACCAAATGTGATGTCTAGAGTCCGGAGAGGCATTTCAGTATTTAAGGGCACTGAGAAATTTTTCCAATAACCAGGATTTGATTGTTAGCATCCAAACGATGGCACAGAGCTGATTATAACTTTAGTTTCAAGGGGGCTGCATCCCACTTTTTGCTCTACAGGCACTGTATGTAGTTCATTTACATATGCACAGGTAAAGCACCATGAACACATACAATAAAATAATAATTAAAAAATTAAATTGTGGGCTGGAGAGATGGCTCAGCGCTTAAGAGCACTGACTGCTCTTCCAAAGGTCCTGAGTTCAATTCCCAGCAACCACATGGAGGCTCACAAACAGCCATTTGTAATGGGATCTGATGCCTTCTTCTGGTGTCTCTGAAGACAGCTACAGTGTACTCATTATATAAATGAATAAATAAATAAATAAATAAATAAATAAAATCTTTAAAAATTAAATTGTAAGCATATGTTACATCCTAGAGCTCTTGTCAACAAATTATTTGCTTATGGCAATGAATTAGTATTCTAGCAGTCATCTATCCCTTTTAAAAAACCAGGCAATCTGTAACCAGCTGGTTAAGAAAAATACAGACTATTCTCCATTTTAGATTTTTCCAGGGTCTAGTACACTCAACAAATGCTGGGAAAGTTGTAGTTCAGGAATTATGAGGTGGTTTTGGAAGGTCTTCCAATGAAGGGTGTGATACAGTAGCCTGTTTTGATACAATTATGAGTCTATTTGTTTCTCTGTCTGCTGATGTAGCAACTTGGCAGCAAGAAGCAGAGTAAGCAATGAGGAGAGGATTGTTTGTCTTGGCTCTTGACTTGTTTCCTTCTATCTCTGTTCTTTGGTAGTCTTCTAGGGCAGTGTTTCATATGGCTGTGTGTTACAGTTTCTACAAGTGATGTTTATTATGTGTGTCTTTATGATCTCCTATGCTATTTGACTGTTTTGTCTTTGCTGACAAGCTGTATTCCACATTTCTAGACCATAACAGGGACTATGTCTTCCTTAATTGTCTATGAATCACCAAATTGTGCATATCAATTCTGTTTCATAGTTTTGCAGTGAATTGATGTGATGCCTTTAAAAAAGAGATGCATGTGTTCTCCTTTCTATCATATTATGTCTGAGGCTGCAGGAAGATATATATATATATGTATATGTATGTATATATATATATATATATATATAATCAAGTGAAAAAAGAAAAAATTAAATGATGTTATGGACAGAATGATGATTTTTAATATTATTTCAAGGGTATTAATTATATGATAAATATTTAAAATTACTGTTAATATTTTTGTTTTATTTTATAGCTCTTTATAATATGGAATAGTTAACAATAGGTTTAGTACAGGGCAAATAATCAGAACTTAGAGATTTGACTTATAGGTGAGTTAATAGTGTATCTTTAATACTGTTTTTGGGAGATACTCCTGCATTCTTAGGAAGAACAATGTGCTACATGGAATAATAGAACATAATGACAGGGATGTCCTGTATTTATTTTATACATGGATTTGCAGAGTATGTATAAAGTGTATTGCATTATTTGACTACTGTTTTATTTCAACAGTGTGGACTGGATCCCTTAATCCATTTGCCTAGTAGGAGAGGAGGAAATGTGCAGTTCTCAGTTTGGTTAAAGTTTAACTTTCAGGCGTTTCTTCCACATGGGATCTTTGAAATAAACTGAGTTCCTGCAAAAGTATCACTTAAAATATTAAATTTGAATTAGTCTAGTAATAGAGATCAGGGAAGGGGTCATGAAGACAGCATGCAACAAAATAAGCAAATAAATAATTAATAGTGTGGTGAGTCTGGGACGGATTCTGAATCTAGGAAACAAGTTGGGGGAGGACAATGGGAAGAAACAGGTAATATCAAAGGACTTTTTATGAAGGAAATATGGCAGAAAGTCCTCAATGTAATGAGTGAGAATAAGAAAGAGGCAAAAATAGAGAATGGGAAAAGAGGGAGAAGAGACAGATAAGGAGGGAGAAGGGGGAGGGATTTGGAGAAACATGAGTAAGATAATAAGGGGAACTCAGATAAGTGGAAGGAAGAGGAATAGACAATGTAAATAGGAATTAAGAAATGAAAAGAAGGCTATGGAGAAAAGAAATTAGATTAGAGGTGAGATTTCATTAGAACGTTCACACAATGCTAAGTCATATTCAGTGTTTGGATATATCTGCAACCATGTGAAACACATGCAATAGTCAATATGGCAGTGTCGTGATAGGAAGTGTGAAGTGTGATTTCACAAAGGAATTGTAATGACTTAACATTTAAGTCTTACAGTATGGCAGTGAGAAGCTGATGCAGGAAGGATATGGCAGAAATACACAACAAATACACGACTATTATACAACAGGCAAGTTACAAAATTATGAAATAGAAAAATTGTACATTACAGCAAGATCACCAACACAGACTTGTGGGAGATTTCATCACATAAATAAACAATTGAGATATGCTTAATTGTTATGCACATTAGAGAAATATATGGTTTAGATAAATGAATCTGAAGATTATAAACAGAGGCACGAGGGAGCACACTGTGTGGTCTATAGGTCAATCAAGATGGAAATTTTGGGCAGGGACTCTAGGCCAATGTTAGGATGGAGATATCCTAAAGGTTTGCAATAATAAGGAGAAGAATGTTCAGCATCATTAGTCATCCAGTAAAGCAAGTCAAAATCACAGTGGGTATCATTGTCACAGATATTAAGATTGCTGTAACCGTAAACAATGAGATAAAATAATACCAGTTAGAGGATGAAGAGATAGAAAACATTTGCGCACAATGGTGGTAGGGAATAGGAAGCTGCTGTGCAATACAATTTAATTTTTTTTCAATAAGATAAGTATGCAAATGCCATGTGATCATGCTTTGCCACAGCTAAGTGCGTGCAAAAATGCATCGATAGCAGATATTTGATGATATGTGTGGCCATAGTGTTAGCACTGGTTGCAATTATGAAAGGTAGATCAAGTCAAATGTTCCTGAGCTGTTAGGTAACCTCATTTTGGTATGTACATATAGGGTATGTACATGAAAGAAGACATTGAACTGATATATCCTTAAGATACTTTATGTGCTGTCTACTCTGCTTTAGGAAAGAATCCAGACACACATGTGCTGTAAGATAGAATCCAGACACGCATGTGCTGTAAGATATCATCCTCTTGAAGGAACATACAGACCCAGGCCCTTTAAACCTGCACAGAGAAAGATGATTGGTTTTTAGAGCAAGTTGTAAAAAATGTGTAGACATAGGAAGCAACTATTATTAAACTACCTCTTTGAGTGTTAACTTGTTTTCAAATAGATAGAAGTGATCATACAACACTGTGTATGAAAATAAAATACATGAAAATTAAAAAATTAAAGAACACTAAATTGACCATTATAGAATAATTGCATTATTATTATTTGATTTCATCTTTAAAGCAGTCAAAAAGGGGAGAATGTATACAATATGTTTAAATTATTTAGGAAATGTGAAAGACATTCCTAAGAGAAGAAACATGGAAAGTAGGAGGGACAGAAGAAAAGAATAAAGAAACCAAGAATGAGACAAAGAATGATGACAGATCATGCACATATTTTCTGGGGGAATCGAAAGACAGCCAACAACGGAGAGATTATTAAACTAGTCAAGGAGAATGGCTTAAGAAATTGGCAGCAATAAAACTGAAATATAAATAAGGAAGAAGCCTAAAATACTCTTCAGGAAGTGAGAAGATGAAACACATTTCAATAACTATTCAAAGGGCAAAACCATTTCGACTTGATCCCAGCTAAGGGGTATATTTAGCCAGGAACATAGGATTTCTAGAAGACACCACTTTTGAGGAAAGACAATACTTCTTGTATACACAGGTTTGAATTTCCCAGAGTTAAGGTTTGACAAGAAGTCTGAGTTTGAAATGTATATTTGGTACTTATCATTTTATGGCTAGCTGTTTAAGTCTTGGCATAAGAAGAGATACCACTTCCACACAATTTCACGAAGAGCAATTCGGCTCCACATTTTTCTGATGAGATGTCAAGCCTTATAATTATTTTCAGGCTGAAAAGTTTTAGAGAAAATGTAAGAAGGAAATTCAGATGGAAACCCTTAGGGAGGTCATGCCTTATAAAGCATCTCTGCTGAGAGCCAGGTTTCACCAAGGTAGGATGCAACAGAGCCAATTATCCAAAGATTTGTGAGCAAAGTGGTCTGACTGATACAGAGAGACTATATCCCAGTCACAAAATACTATTTCCTACTCTGAATATTTAAAGTGTGTGTGTGTGTGTGTGTGTGTGTGTGTGTGTTGTGAGTGTATGTGCATACATGTGTGCATTATCCACAGAGAGACAATGACTCTAAGGCTAGGTAAGAACTGTTAATTGAATAAAACTAGATTTTGTCATGGGCTTGACATCCTCAGCCAGAAGAGCTGACAGGTCTTTCTTGACACCTGAGTGACAGACTGTGTGGACTGATGAAAGCAGTACACAGGAAGAATTTGGCATGGCAAAAGGAAACAGTTTTCTCATTCTCCTTGGCCAGATTCTTTCCCAATTTTCCCAGGAAGAAGTAAATAGCAAAGGTAATCATGGCTGAAAATCATTTGGAGCCTTATCCTCTTCCCATGCCTAGGATTGTGCTAACTTAAAAATGATTCTAAAACTTACATTGAATAAGGAATCACAAAGGGAAAGTGTGAACAAGTGTAAATACATAACTATCATGAGAATAGACTTTACTAAGCAAGTGGCCTGATGCTTAATTTATTTCTCACTCTAAACAATGAATCACCAATTCATTGTATAGAGTGAGAAATATTTGAAAATTCATAGTGTAGCGGTACTATCCCTCAATAATTATTTGGTTGGTATAGAGGCACTATCCCTCAATAATTATTTGGTTGGACCATGCTATTTCACCTTCTATGCTTAAGAGTCTTCATTAGAATTTTTTTGGGCAAGGCCAATTATGCACATACCTGTGTTTATTTACTCCTGAAAAAATACATTTTCAATGAGTTTTAATCATAGAATGAACCATATAAAAAATTTAAGAGTTAAAAAAAGGAGCAAACAATAAGGGTTAGGTATTTTAATATTTTTATATGTAGGTTTACTACAATCATGGCATTATAGCCATCATATTCTTTATACCTATGAGTAATTAAAGATTAACATAGATAAAAACAGAGTGTTACGTATGATCTAGTAGAATATTAAATTTAGTCAACCTTGGTCAAAGCATAGATATATTAGGAGCACATAAATGTAATAAAGAGCAGTAATAATTTGTACAATAAAAAGTGTTACATTAGATGAACAGTTGATAGACAAATGAAAGAGAGTAGTGTTAATGAAGATCATTAGGGGTATGAAATGTTTTATGGAGTTGATGTAGAAACAATGGTTGGATCTAGGAGAATTGATTGGAGTGTGTTTGCAGAAGTCACATGTGGAATGTATGTTTATGAAGAGATGTTTCTATAATACCTGCATATCAGCAATCAAATAAACTTTTAATTAATATATGGCATGCAATTTGCTTTACATTGATTAGCAGACTCAGCTTGGAATAGGCCGCTGACTGGTGCCTATGTAAGCAGTCCCATTACCAGGTACAAGGTTTAAGGTCGAAATCATATCTCTTTGGCCATATCTTCATACTTGTCCACAATGTACTTGGATAGGATGATGACACCAATGTGATGAGCGAAAATTATATCTACTGATGCTTTAGAGTATTTTTCTGACAAGAACTGTTCTGCATTCTGTATGAATATTATTTTCTAACTCGAGGCTCAAAATAATACTGTAAGGAATGTGTTATAATTGCTTCTTATTTTTCCTACAGAAATAGGCTATAAAGGGGGCAAAGATGTCTTTCCAGGGTCACAGAGTTAGTGGCAGAAACACATATAGCCTACGTTTATTTATTTCTAGTAAATTCTTTGTCCTTGCTTTGAGCATCACTAAATGCTGCCTTCTAGTAAGCACTGGAGCTCAAAAAAAGCAGTATGCAGATGCTAAATCTGTTTATCATTTTAAAACATCTCATCAACTCAAGGGGAATAGAAAAAAAAAAAGGATTGAAAAAAAGAGCAAGCTAATTAATAGTTTCCTCAGTACAGACAAAGACAGGACCATTAGAGTCTTCCATTTTCTCCCAAAATCACAGTGCCCATCTGAATTTTCCATCTATCATTTCACAGCATGAAAACAATCAAATTATAGTCTTTAAAAGAAAGGTAAATCCAGCCTGGAAGTTGATGTTTTTTAAATGAGCAGAATTTGCTGAGCTGGACCAGGAAAAAAAAATAGAGCAACAATATCACAAAAGAGAAAATAAATAAACTCAAGAGTTAGAGCAGCAGATCATTGTAGCATCTACCTAAGGGTTGTGGGGAGAAGAGTTCCTTAAACTAAAGCTGCACTGTTCAGCACCAACACTCAGAAGCTGGCTACTGTTGATAGGAACTCACTAAGCCACTATCTACACATCATGGCTAAAAGACAATAGCACACTCAAAATAACATGTTAACTGTTACAGATTTGCTCATTGTTAGATTAAAGACCCTAACAGATACTGCCACTTTCAGAGAAAGCATGTTGCAGCCTTTCAGAGCTCAGGTGCCCCTCTTCACATGAAGGACAGAGAAGTAACACCCACCCATTCAGGCCATGCCATGCCCTTCACCGAAACCCTCAGTAAGCTATGAACATGTCTAGTTTCCTCTTGTTTTAAGCAAGGGAAACTTTAGATTTGTATCTAGAGCTTTCCACCCAGACTCCTGGCGCACATGCAAGGTTAAATGCTGTAGAACATGCTCACTTAGAAAATCTATACAAACCAGAAACTTACCTCCTTTGCTGAAATTAAAACAAACATTTCTTTAGGGCTCCGTCATGGCTGCCTCTGCTAAACGAATAAAGATTTTCCTAATAAAGTGCTGCTGAAGGTAGTTTGACTGGGATCCTTTCCACTGAATTTACAATATCTTCTTTTTAATTTAAAAATACTCATAATTGTTCCTGTCTGAAAGAACCGCAGGGACAAAAATGGAGAAGAGCCTGAGGAAAAGGAGGTCCAGCGACATGCCCAAAGTGGGGTGCTCAAGGGGAGCATCCGCAAGGCCTGATACTATCACTGAGGCTATGTATGGAATGCTTATAAAAGGCCTATCGTGACTGCCTTCTGAAAGACCCAACAAGTAGCTGAAAGAGACAGACATAGATATTTGCACCCAACCAATGGACAGAAGCTGCTGACCTCTGTGGTTTAATATGGGAAATGCTGGAAGAAGCTGAGGAGGAGGATGACCCTAAAGGAGGACCAACAGTCTCAGTCAATCTGGACTCCCAAGATCTCTCAAACACTGGACCATGAACTAAACAGTATATACCAGCTGATATGAGGCCCCCAACACATATACAGCAAAGGAGGCCTCAGGGATTGAGGAGGTCTTGTGGGGTGGGAAGTGGGGGGCATACTCGTGGAGACAGAGGATCGTGGGAGGAGGTATGGGATGTGGAACAGTCAGAGGGTGAACCAGGAGAGGGATAAAATCTGCAATGGAAACAAACAAACAAACAAACACCTCATTCAATGATTAGTCATATTGTCTGACCCCTTGGTACTAATGAGGAGTAAAACTGGGGAAAAAAGAAATCTCACAATGCATATTTTATGACTCTGTTTGCTACCAAAAATGTAAAATCATGCAGCATAAAGTTCTATCCTCTTAGAAAATGTACAGTATTCTTAGCTACAAGGATGCCTTTACATTGCAGATATCTAGTAGTCTGTCACCTTTATTTTAATTAGTTAATTTATTTAATCTTTATCATATATTACATCTCAATCACACTTTTCCCTCCCTCCTTGTCTCTCAGTATCTCTACCCCACCTCCCTTCTCCCCAGATGCATTCTTCCTCTATTTAACTTGAAAGAAGAGCAGCACTCTCAGGGATATAAATGAAATATGGCACAACATGTTACAATAAGACTCAGTACAGACCCTCATATCAAAGTTAGATAAGACTCCTCCATAGGAGGAAAGAAGTCCTAAGAGCAATCAAAAGAGTAAGATAACAACCTTTGCTCCCACTTTTAGGTTCCCAAAAGAACACAAAACTATACAACCATAACCTATATGCAAAGGACTGAGATCAGGCTCATACTGGCTCCTTGATTGTTATTTCAGTCTCTGTGAGCCCTTATAAGTCCTGGTTAGGTGATTTTGTTGGTGTTTTTGTTCTGTCCTTAACTCCCTGGATATTGTTATTTCTTCCTGCTTTTCTTCCTTGGAACTCCCCAAGCTTCTAATGTTTGGCTATGGATCAGCTTCTGTAAGTTGATAGCTGAAGCCTCTCTAAAGAAGATTATAGTAGGCCCTGGTTTGCTTACAGTCTATAACTATAGCAGAATACAATTAAGAGTCATTTCATTGATTTTTCTTTTACTTGTCATGTTACATCTATCTATGCTTTCTTGCACCTGGTTCTTGGCCCTCCTGGCATTGTCAGGCATGTCAAGTTGGAACAGTTGTTGTTTGGCCACTCCCATAAGTACTGAGCCTTCTTTACTCAAGCAAATCTTGTAGGCAGCACAAATTCTAAGTTGAACATTTTGTAGCTAGTTGATACCTACCTACTGGAAGCCTTGCCTGGTCACAGAAGATGGCCAGTTCATACTCCATCTGCTCCATTACTAGTAGAGTTGACCCAACAAAGACATCTTTGTATTCCCATCATTGTATTCTTGTCAATAACTATTCTCTTCCATGAGTTTGTCTCCTTTAGACATACAAAGTAGGGAGAATATTGGATCATATACATTGCTGTGTCTAGCTTATTTCCCTTAGCAATGTGTACTCGAGATTCAACCATGTTACTCTAGGTGGAAGAATTTGCTGGTTTTTGGCATGCAAGTAGTAAAAGTTCCATCTCCAAGATTATATAACCAGTAGCAATTACTAGATGAGCCTATAGCTCGTAGACATGTCAGCATGCAAAATTGGAAACTTCAGAGCAAACACAAGCTGATATAAGATGTTCAGTAATACATTTGCCTTTATATAACTCTTCACACACAATCCTGGCAGTGATTCCCATACATTTTCTGGCCTACCAAGTCGGATTTCAGTGGAATTACTCTTTGCTCTATATCAATTCTCTCTCCGTTGCTAACGGACGAGAATTTATTTATTCCTATGAGACACCTTAAAAAATTTTGTTAGAGAATATTTTATCATTGAGATGGACCTCAAGTTTCATTGCCTGTTTTTTTTATTAGGGAAGTTGCTGCTTTAAATAAGATGGAGAAGAAAACAATCTTCTCAGAAACATGTATATAGGAAAAAGAAATGGTACATAGCAGGTTGAATGTGTAGTATCCATTAAATCTCTATTATGAAAAATATCTTTCACAACTCCTTTAACACCTAGTCAGATGACATATCCAGTAGAAGAAACAACCACAATCAGAGAATACAGTTAGAGCTATAGAGACAACTGGTTATTATATTCACAGAAAAATCTGTGTTTTCTGACTCTCATAGAGCGATGTTTCAGGCATGGTATAAATTAATGCAGTTTATATTTAGAAGATGTTCAATATTACAATTAAGATATCAGCTTAAGTCAAATAGTCTTTTCAATTTCGGCTGAAATAGAATTGAGCTGCCATGTCACATTCTGAGAGAAATTCAATTCTCTGACCCACTCTCCATTGACAGTTTTGATTGAATCTTGCTTTTATACTTTTGCCTGCTATTTCTTTCTCTCACGGAATTAGAGAATTTTTCATTTTCTTTGTATTCCTTACGTTTCCAGCAGTGTATTAACCTAAAGAAGGCACACAGCTTATTCTCTCAGATACCTGATATTAGGCATTGCAGAGAGATTTTTTCTCTCTTTTTAAGGTTCCTAGCTGAAATATAATACTAAAACATGGAAACCTAAAATGTTTCATATATTTAATGAAGTGACTATGTCCAGGAACATCTTGACTGGCCATCAGTGTCTACTTGCTCAAGTTTTCTGACATGCTTCCATCTTTATTTCATCTCAGAATCTTCTCTTCTCCTGTCTTGACTCTATTAAGTACAGAAATCCTGAGTGTGATTATTTTATTATGTACAATTTTCATATATATATATATATATATATATATATATATATATATATATATATGGTTTGTGTAACTATGAATTCACTCAAAGCAACACCACCACCACCACCAACATCTACAAACTCTTTGATTATTTTAGTAAATTAAAAGCAAAAACTAACAAGCAAAACCCTTAGACTCCTCTTACTGAATAAAGCACAATGAGCCATACCAGGATTCGTTGCAAAAATAAAGAAAACACATTGTGGAACTGTGTCTCTAGCTGCATATGTAGCCGAGGATGGCCTAGCCGGTCATCAATGGGAGAAGAGGCCCTTGGTCCTGTGACGTTTCTATGCCCCAGTAAAGGGGAATGCCAGGGCCACTATGAAGGAGTGGGTAGGTTGGGGAGTAGGGGAGGGAGAAGGGGATAGGGGATTACTATGAAGGGGTGGGTAGGTTGGGGAGTAGGGGAGGGAGAAGGGGATAGGGGATTTTCAGAGGGGAAACTAGGAAAAGGGATATCAATTGAAATTTAAATAAAGAAAATATCTAATAATGGGGAACAAAATACCCATGGAAGGATTTAGAGAGACAAAGTTCGGAGCTGAATCTGAAGGAAGGACCATCTAGAGACTATCCCACGCGGAGACCCATCCTATAAACAACCACCAAACCCGGACACTATTGCAGATGCCAACAAGGTTTTGCTGACAGGACCCTGATATAGTTGTCTCCTGTGAGGCTATGCCAGTGCCTGGCACATACAGAAGTGGATGTTCACAATCATCTATTGAATGGAGCACAGGGTCCCCAGTGAAGGACCTAGAGAAAGTACTCAAGGAGCTGAAGGGGTTGGCAACCCTATAGGAGGAGCAACAATATGAACTAACCAGTACCCACAGAGCTCCCTGGGACTAAACCAACAATCAAAGAAAACAATCGGTAGGACTTGTGTCTCTAGCTGCATATGTAGCAGAGGATGGTCTAGTTGGCCATTGATGGGAGGAGAGGCCCTTGGTCTTGTGCAATATTCCCCAGAATAGGGGAATTCCAGGGCCAGAAAGCAGGAGTGGCTGGGTTGGGCAGCAGGGGGAGGGGGGAGGGGATAGGGGATTTTTGGAGAGAAAAGTAGGAAAGGAGATAGCATTTGAAATGTAAATAAAGAAAATATCTAATAAAAAAAACCACCTAAGAAGAGATGTCCAAACTTGAAGATTTATTTTTCCATAACCATAAACTGGATGCAAAACCTGCTTCAGAGTATGTTCTGATTGGGAGAGGGCAAGTACAACTGAAGCTGAGGCAGATCCATTTCCCATCCCTACACTATGACAATCAATCATTAAATCTCTCAACTACAATTAATCCAATCTTAAGCTAATTGCAGGAGCATATTACTATGAAAGTTCATCCACCAAATGTTTTGGTCTAATAATAAACAAAGATTATTTTCTATGTTCAGCTTCTCAGACCAGAAAGTCTAAATGCATGTAGAATACCAGGCACAAATACAACAAATTGGCAAGAGTGTTCCAAGTGACTCAACCAAAATACTACAAAATGGGCTTGGAAGGGGAAAATAGATTGGCTTTTACTATGATAGAATATATGTGATTTTACATCACCAGATAAACAACCACTCTGGAAATCAGTCTGGCGGTTCCTCAGAAAATTGGACATAGTACTACCGGAGGATCCAGCAATACCTCTCCTGGGCATATATCCAGAAGAAGCCCCAACTGGTAAGAAGGACACATGCTCCACTATGTTCATAGCAGCCTTATTTATAATAGCCAGAAACTGGAAAGAACCCAGATGCCCCTCAACAGAGGAATGGATACAGAAAATGTGGTACATCTACACAATGGAGTACTACTCAGCTATTAAAAAGAATGAATTTATGAAATTCCTAGCCAAATGGATGGACCTGGAGAGCATCATCCTGAGTGAGGTAACACAATCACAAAGGAACTCACACAATATGTACTCACTGATAAGTGGATACTAGCCCAAAACCTAGGATACCCACGATATAAGATACAATTTCCTAAACACATGAAACTCAAGAAAAATGAAGACTGAAGTGTGGACACTATGCCCCTCCTTAGAAGTGGGAACAAAACACCCATGGAAGGAGTTACAGAAACAAAGTTTGGAGCTGAGATGAAAGGATGGACCATGTAGAGACTGCCATATCCAGGGATCCACCCCATAATCAGCATCCAAACGCTGACACCATTGCATATACTAGCAAGATTTTATCGAAAGGACCCAGATGTAGCTGTCTCTTGTGAGACTATGCCGGGGCCTAGCAAACACAGAAGTGGATGCTCACAGTCAGCTAATGGATGGATCACAGGGCTCCCAATGGAGGAGCTAGAGAAAGTACCCAAGGAGCTAAAGGGATCTTCAACCCTATAGGTGGAACAACATTATGAACTAACCAGTACCCCTGAGCTCTTGACTCTAGCTGCATATGTATCAAAAGATGGCCTAGTCGGCCATCACTGGAAAGAGAGGCCCATTGGACACGCAGACTTTGTGTGCCCCGGTACAGGGGAACGCCAGGGCCAAAGGGGGGGAGTGGGTGGGTAGGGGAGTGGGGGTGGGTGGGTAAGGGGGACTTTTGGTATAGCATTGGAAATGTAAATGAGCTAAATACCTAATAAAAAAAAAAAAAAAAAAAAGAAACTGAGATTGTAGACATTGGGAGGGAAGGGGTGGCTTTTGTATATCATAAGTTAAGGGTGTTTGTACTTTAGCCTAATAAAAAAAGACGTTATGAAAAAAAAAAATAAAAAAAAAATAAAATCATGTTTCTAATCCACAAGGAAATGGGATGTGTACCTCACCTTACATCCTGTATTTGGATTGGGTAACATTGTATATGTCCATGGAAACTTTTGCCTTATAAAAGAATCACAAAAATTTTAAAGATGCCTTTAGTTGTCATGTTAAGAATAACAAAGTGTGAAGATTATTAGAAGTGTGTTTAAAATCAGCACAACTTTGGAATTTCTGAGAGTTCCTGGAAACACTGATTTATTGTTAAAGAATAACATGCCAAGAATTTGAAAATACAGTGAAACTTGCTCTTTACACTGTATGTCATAATTCTAAAAATGTACCAATTTTGTTCAACAAATATACTTTAATAAAAATTTTTAAAGAATAAAAAAAAAATACAAACAAATGTATATATGGATTTGATACCTTTATATGGCTTCTATGAAAAAAAAAAACATGAGAGCCTGTGGCATTTGAATCTTGTGTCTTTATAAAATTAATTTCATTAGCTGATAAAAAACTGGATGTCTTATTTAAAGAATTATTTTCAAAATTGACAAAAGATAATACTGTAATTCAGATTATCCACAGGTTAGAAGTAGCTATTACTCATATTTTTGGACAGGAATGTAAATTAATTATTAGAAAATCTATTCTCAGTACATAAATAGAAATCGAGTGGGGTTAGAAGTTAAAACAGTAGTGTGCAGTCCTGGAGTGTTAGAGCATGGGATGCTATGGCAGGAGATACCAAGTTTAAGAGAATGCTGGGCTCCATTCAGAGAACCTATTTTTGAAGGCAAGAAAAGAAGGGGATATGGGACAAAAGAAAAGGAAATGGGAAAGAAGGGAGAGATGGAAGCAAACAGAAAAAGATGGAGAGAATGAAAGATCGAGGGAGAGAATAAACAACATCAATGATCGGAGAGATAGAGGATGTATAATCAAAATGAGAAAAAGAAAATACATGGAAGAACAGTAAAAATTACTTTTATATTATTGTTAATAGCATCAATATTTTAAGTTGATTTATTTTTCCTTGAAGGATAAGAAAATAATCTTAAGAAAAAAATAGAAATAAAATATTTCTACAACAAAGAAATATAATATATTAATAATCTTTACAAGATTAGGCCAATAGATTATTAAAATCATTAAGAATTTAGCATACTTCCCTGCATGCTTAAATCTGTATGGATTGAGTTCTTTTATGCAAATTACATTATTAGCACTCTGAAACTTTTTATACCCATCCAATTTTTATTGCTAATTACATTAGTGTTACTTTGTTAAGGATTATACATAGTACATTCTGTTCGGAATCCATAATTTTCTGTTGTTGAAACTTAGTTTTAAAAACGGATTAAATAATTGCTAGTTTTTTTGTATGGAGCATATTTTAAGACCCTTAAAGGAAAACTTAGTGTAGTTTGGGAGAGCCAAACATTAATTTAAAGAAAATTGAATCCATTTTAAGACTTGAAGTGTCTTACTCTATAATTAGAGAGTAATAACAAAGGTCTTTTCTTTGGCTGTCCACGAGATCATACCATGTGATACATAGGAAATTGGGCATTACACAATCTAATCTGGGGTGAAGAGCTTCTGTGTCTAGAATGTACAGACAGAACCCTACTAGACATTTTCTTCTACAACATTGACTTCCTCTACCATAATACCAGATATGCCAATGCTGAAACAACTTGATAATCTAATTTCCCACAGATTTCCATAGTTTCTACCTGAAGTAGTTTTGAGCCACTTATGCATTCCTCTCTTCTTGAAAGTATAGATGATTGTCTCCTCAGAAAGTTCTTCAAATGAACACATTTTAAGCACCCTCACCATCTAATTGCATGTTCCATATGGCAAATGAGTCTGCCTCTCTTACCCACAAGAAACTGATGGTTTTCCTACAGTTCTCACACAGGAGAGCAAACTGCATTTAGAAATGAGAAACCTGGCATATGTCTAATTCTTCACCTTGGGTCAGACTTTGGGGGTCTAAAGCCAGGAGGTTTATTGTTACTGTATTTACAACAGTATAGTTTGGAAAGCGGTTTCCAGGCAACAATCAGTCCAATTCCAGGTGTATAATAAGGCTCAGTGTGGTCTGTGACCAAGGTAACATAGTGGTGAGCAGGCTATAAAGTACACTTGAAAACCTCCTTAAGGAAGGTTGTGGATCTATGGAGGGAAGAGTTTGGAACTATCATTGTAGGGAGTCAGAGTGAGTTTATTCCATACAGGTAGCAAAGATGTCACAAGAACATTAATCTCCATTCTTAGCTCTCTGGATGAAATGAAGGTATTTGATCTACATTCACTCCATCAAGGAGACACCCTTGTGTGATTAACATTGCTGGTTCTCTTAGTGCTTGGTTGAGTATAGGGTCCTTGAGTCCTCTACAAGAAATCTTTTTTTTTTTTATTAAAACAGAGATTTTTACAATTCCACACCAAAGGAAGGTCAAGAAGAAGGAAGAACAAAGTATGGATACTTCATTCCTTCTTAGAAGAGGGAACAAAATACCCATAGGAGGAGATACAGAGACAGAGTGTGGAGCAGAGACTGAAGGAAAGGCCATCCAGAGACTGCCCCACCTGTGGATCCATCCCATATACACTCAGCAAACCTAGACACTATTGTGGATGTAAACAAGTGCTTGCTTACAGGAGCCTGATATAGCTGTCTCCTGAGAGGCCATTCCAGTGGCTGACATATTCAGAGGTGGATGCTCTCAGGGTCCATTGGACTGAGCACAAGGTCCCCAATGGATGAGCTAGAGAAAGGACTGAAGAAGCTGAAGGAGCTTGCAGCCCTATAGGAGAAAAACAATATGAAACATCCAGTACTCTCAGAGCTCCCAAGGACTAAACCACCAACCAAAGAGTACAGATGGAGGAACTCATGGCTCCAGCTGCATATGTAGCAGAGGATGGCCTTGTTGGACAACAATGGGAGAAGAGGCCCTTGGTCCTGAGAAGGCTTGATGCCCCAGTGTAGGGGAATCCCAAGACCTGGAAGCCGGAGTGGGTGGGTTGGTCGGCAGGGGGAGGGGGTATGGGATAGGGGGTTTTTGGAGGGGAAATCAGGAAAGGGGATAATATTTGAAATGTAAATAAAGAAAATATCTTTAAAAAACAAAATAAAATCAAAAACAAAAACAAAAAAAAAAAAACAAAAAAACCCCACAGATTTTAGGGAGTCAGAGAGATGACTCAGCAGTGAAGAATACTGAGGACCCACGTGTAATTTAAAAAATCAGATGTTAGCTAATGTGAGTTTCAAATTCCAGAACGAGAGCCCAACAGCATTTCCTTGCCTCTCCAGGCATTAGGTAATCTTTACAAAATAAAATCTTTACCTGTACCTATGTCTTCTGGGATAGATTCTATGGTTTTTAAATAAAGTAGTTCAGAGCTCTGGGTTTTATATTAAGACCCGTGGTGCAGTGTGAGTTGTTTTTGTGTATAGTAAGAGAGAAGGATCTATTTTCCTTCTACCTTTAGTTTATATCCAGATTTTTGTTTGTTTGTTTGTTTAGTATCATTTGTTGAAAACACTATCTTTTATTCAGAATACTTTTTAAACTTTTAGCATAAATCAAGTGGTTTCAGCTCATATTTGTGAGTTTATCTTTGGATCATTACTCTACTCTACTAAAGTGTGTGTCTGAGTCTGTGCCAGTACCTTGCTGCTATTGTGCACTGTTACTTCATATAGCGAGTTATAGTGATACCCCAGGAAGTGTTTTTATTGGTCAGAATGTTTTGGCTAGGAAGGGAATCTTGTGGATCCACATGCATTTCCATGTTTTGTATGTGATCTTACGAAGAATGGAGTTGCAATCTTGATTAGTATTGTATTGAATATATAGGTAGATGGCTTTTGGTGGGATGACAATTTTACAATTTCAACTTTATCCATTTATGAGCATAGGCAGTCTTCTCCATTCCTTTCTTCATTATCTTAGCACGTGGAGACATAGTTTAGAGATTAAGCTTACATCATTTTCTCACTGAGAATCTGAGTTCAGTGTCCAACACATATAACAGTAAAACCTCTCGTGACTGCATCTGGAGGAGATCTGATGGTTCCTTGTCTAATTTTGTATACTGCTATTTTGCAGAAACTGCAGTTTCACAAATTCACTTGTGGCACCCTAAGTGTATGTAATATATAGAAACATAACATTTACACATGAGAATCATTTGATTATTATTTTTCTCATTTAATCCCACTTATGTCTTTTTGTCTTACTCTTCTAGCAAGGACTTCACATATCAAGCAGAAAAGAACGAATTTCACTCATCTATGACCATGAGTTGGTCTTCTGCATTTCTTTCTTCATTATCTTAGAAATTATCACTTGCAGGGATGGAGACATGGCTTATAGATTAAGAATGCATCAGTTTATTACACAGAACGGTGGAGCCATGAAAGGCAACCTGCTTTGGTTGAATGAGGCTTGCTCCGGAGACCTAGTAGGAAACTCTACAAGGGACAGAACAGTGAGACACGCTCCCAGAGACAGGTGCCTGAAACCACAGAGCCCCCAACTCTGAGACTATAAGTCACACAGACAATGTCCCAAGCTTCTGGCATTCAGGGTAGACTCCACCTCCACAGTTACCTGGTAAGAGCAAGGTAACCCAGCACACTATAAAAGGGGCTGCTTGGCATCCTCCTCTCTCTCTTTATGCTCTTTTGACTCTCATCGCTAGCCCTCCTTTTCTCTCTCCCTTCCCCCCTCTCTCCACATGGCCATGGCCAGCCTCTCTCCCTCTTTCTACCTTTTTCTCTTTCTCCCTGCTTTCTACAATAAAGCTCTAAAACCATAGATTGTCTGCTCATCAATGCCTGCACTGCTTAAATGATGGGATAGGCTTTCCCCTAAAGAGCCTGCCAGAAGGCCTTCCTGTGCTTCAGCCACAGACTGGACCAAGGACTCTGACCCATGTAGGAACCACCCAGTACCCCCTCTTCCCCTGCCCTCACCTCCCTTCAGCCCTGGGGATTACCGATCCACCCCTGGGGCCCCCATTTTGTTCTTAGCTCTTCCAAGGTGTCCAGAGGCATTTGTGATCCCAGAGACTGAAAACCTGTTACCTCAATACAGAATGAAACAACTACATTCTGAAATTTTGGAGTTCTGAGCCCTGAGACCTCAGACTGCCCCTTGTCTACCACCCAGCCGGCTGGGGTCCCGTGGCTTCCCACAGCCTGACACCCACTCAGGGCAGTGTGAAACTCTGAAGAGACTCGTGTTTTCTCCCACCCCCTTTATTCCCCATGCCCGCTGCCCCGCGGAGAAGCTTCCATATGAGATATTGTTCTTTATAGTCTAAGTCTACCTTTGCCCTGGAATATGAATCCTAATATTCCTAGTGGAGTCTTAGACCAGAGAGAGTATCAGAGCCTGCACACTTTCTTTTCTATACCACTGAGAGACTGGCTTCAGTTTCCCTAGAAATATCAACATTTACAAATATTCAAGTCCCTTAGGCCGTTTAAAATGGCATTTGCATAAAACACACAGAACTTGCTATACAAACATCATCCTTGCTATATAAAAATTGTGTCTTAGATTACTTACAATAACTCATACAACAAATATTATGAACTAGTTGTTATACTGTATTGTTCAGGGATAACAGTAAAGCAAAAAGATTTGATGTACATGTTCAAAATGAATGCTATTTACAGTATATTTTGAGTAACAGTTGGCAGAGTCATTTTGGTTAAATGTAAGAATGTCAAATGAATGAATGCAAGGGTGTAAAGTGTCAATTGAAAATAATTATATGTCACTTATCAATGGCTTATCCTGAAACATGTGTTCTTCAAAGATTTCATCAATTTGGAAATTGCTTAGATAACTAACAGAAAATAACAGTGACTGCTATGACATTAGTTAACTTCCTGTTTGGAAACACCACATGACTTTAGAGAACATGTGGTTCTACTGTAATTTATTTCATTTTCCATCTTAACCAAGTACTTACTCCTTATAATGAACTTATGTCTACAGCACTAACATGACAACAAAATGAGCAAGGGTCTCTTTTTCTTTTTTACAGTCCCACTGACATCCATTCCTTGATGTAGAACTCCAAAATTTCAGAATGTAGTTGTTTCATTCTGTATTGAGAATATCAAATTTTCATTTTACTTTTTTTTTTACTGTTAATAGATTTGTTTACTTGTGAAAAGTTTTTTTTTTTTTGATATTTTCTTTATTTACAATTTAAATGGTATCCCCTTTCCTGGTTTCTACCCTGAAAACATCCCTTCTCCCTCTGCTCCTGTGAGGGTATTCTCCTACCCACCCACCCACTCCTGCCTCCCTGAACCCTCATTACCTATACTGGGGCATTGAGCCAAGGATATCTTCTCCCATTGATGCCCAACAAGGCCATCCTCTGCTATATATGTGGCTGCAGTCATGGGTCCCTCCATGTGCAGTCCTTGGTTGGTGATTTAGTCCCTGGAAGCATTGGTAAGTCTGGTTGGTTGATATTGTTGTTCTTCCTATAGGGTTGCAAATCTTTTCAGCTCCTTTGTGGGGAGCAGGTGTGGCGGCAATCCCAAAGGCGCCAGGGACTGCAGCTAAGTCATATGACTTGCACCTGACTTCCTCATATAAGACACAAACATCTTGAGTGCTGCGCAGGTGTACCAGGATACAGGTGAATCCAATTTGGTGGAGATTTGCCCCTGCTGCCCTGATTAGCTGAAGCCTCGTGACTGGCGAGGGGGCGTGGCCTGCGGTGTGTGGATGAGAGAGAGTATAAAAGGAGTGAGAGGCCCAGGGTTGGGAGAGATATAAACAAGAAGAATCAGGACTGAATAAACTGCTGTTAGAAGGGGAGATATAAACAAGAAGAATCAGGACTGAATAAACTGCTGTTAGAAGGGGAGATATAAACAAGAAGAATCAGGACTGAATAAACTGTTGTTAGAAGGACTGGTGGTCGTGTCGTTCTTGCTGGTCAAGAGCGGGCACGACACTCCTTCAGTTCTTTCTCTAACTTCTTCATTGGAAGCCATGGGCTCAGTCCAATAGTTGGCTGCGAGGATCCACCTCTGTATTTGTCAGGGTTTGGCAGAGCTTCTCAGGAGACAGTATATCAGGTTCCTTTCAGCATGCACTTCTTGGCATCCACAATAGTGTCTGGGTTTGGTGACTGTGTACAGGATGGATCTCCAGGTGGGGCAGTCTCTGTATGCCCTTTCCTTCAGTCTCTGCTCCATCCTTTGTCTCCATATTTGTTCCCATGAGTGCTTTGTTCCCCCTTCTGAGAATGACCAAAGCACCCACACCTAAGTGGATCAAAGACCTCAACATAAAACCAGATACACTGAAATTAATAGAAGAGAAAGTGGGGAAGAGCCTCAAACACATGGGCACAAGGTAATATTTCCTGAACAGAGCACCAGTGGCTTATGATCTAAGATCAAGAATCAACAAATGGGACCTCATAAAATTGCACAGCTATGGTAAAGTAAAGGACACTGTCAATAGGACAAATTGGCAATCAACACATTGGAAAAAGATCTTCACCAACCTAGATTTGATAGAGTGCTAATATCCAATATATACAAAGAACTCGGGAAGCTAGCCTCCAGAGAAACAAATAACTCTCTTAAAAATGGGGTACAGAATTAAACAAAGAATTTTCAAGTGAGAAATAGTGAATAACCAAGAAACACCTAAAGAAATGTTTAACATCCTTAGTCATCAGGGAAATGCAAATCAAAACAACCCTGAGATTCCACTTCACACCGTTCAGAATGGCTAAGATCCAAAACTCAAGTGAGAGCAGAAGCTGGTGAGGATGTGGAGAAAGAGGAACACTTCTCCATTGTTGGTGGGATTGCAAGCTGGTACCACCACTCTGAAAATCAGTCTGGTTAGTCCTCAGATATTAACTGAGGACCAAGCTATATTGTGGGGAATTGCAGGCTGTTCTCCAGTTGAGCTGAGGTCTGAACCCCGGGAATGGTGATAATTCACCTACAAGACACAGTAGGCATTCGTTCCCTCATGTTCCTGAAACTCTAGCCCCTGCCTAAGTTACCACCCCCCACGAACCCCACAAGAGAAGCATGGTCGGTAGTCACGTAGGCAATGGCCCAAGCTTCTGACCTCCAGGCTAAACTCCTCCCCAGTTACCTAGCAACAGTAAAAACCATAAAAAGGGCTGTTCAGTCCCACCTCTCTCTCTTACTGCTTACTCTCTTACTTTTCTACCTCTTACACCTAACTCTCACCCTCTTTCCCCTCTTTGTCTTCTCTCTACTCTTCTCTCTCTGTTTTCTCCTTTCCTCTCTCCCTCTTACTCTCTTTCTGTCTAGCCTTCTCTCTCTCTCTCTCTCTCTCTCTCTCTCTCTCTCTCTCTCTCTCTCTTTCTCTCTCTCCCTTCTCTCTTTCTGCATTTCTATATTAAAGCTCTTAAATCATAGTCTCTGCTCATCAAGATCCACTGTACTCACTCTGGTCAGTGCTGAAAACCTCTTCCCTCATCCTGCTCTCCTATAACCCTGGTGGCTTTAGCAAAGTAGCTCTGGGGTCCCCAGGTAGGGCTGCCCTTGACCACCCCCTGAAGAGTTGAATAGAGGAATGCCCACTCAGGGATGAGTGGATAGGTAGATAGCAGCCCTACCATGCCTGACAGACCAAAGAATAGGTAAAACTCTGGCGGGGCATGAGTCTTCCCTCTCCCTTTTCCCCCAGGCCCCCTTTTTAGTTCCTGACATTATACCACTCCCGGGAATATATTGAAAAGATGCTCTAATGTATAACAAGGATATGTGCTCTACTTTGTTCATAGCAGCATTATTTATAATAGCCAAAAAAACTGGAAAGAACCCAGATATCCTTCCACAGAGGAATGGATAGAGAAAATGTGATACATTTACACAATGAAACACTACTCAGCTATTCAAAACAATGAACTCATGAAATTCTTAGGCAAATGGATGGAACCAGAAAATACCTTCCTGAGTGAGGTAACCCAATTAATCACAAAAGAACATACACGGTATGCATTCACTGATTAGTGGATATTAGCCCAAATCCTGGGAATACCCAAGGTAAAATTCACAGACCACATGAAGGTCAAGAAGAATATTAACGTTTTCAATGAAAGAAGGTCCATTGCTACCACTTTAGCATATATTAGTATCCAAGTCATGATACCATAATTAGTTACCTGAGTATAAGCATGGGGGACTGCCAAGAACATACAGTGATGGATATAAAATTTATGTACGTCACATGACATAAGCACTGATGAATGTACTCTAGTGATTCACTTCCCAGGAGTGACCAGATGAACTTTCATCATGCTACCAGAGTGATGTACATTTTAAAATTGAGGTTTTGATTATTTAAGGGATTTTTCCATTGGACATTTTTGGGTCACAATTGGTTGAAGCTGCAAAGAGAAAATTAAATGAAAGAAGATATTCCTATATATGCAAGTACAACAAACAAAATCCATTCTTGTACATGGCTATACTTTTGACAGTTTCCAAAAATTCACAGGCCATGACAGAAGCAACTGAAGATTTGGGATCCTTGATGCCTGCAGCCACATTTAATCCCCACATAGCTCCCATTCTTGGGAGAAACTGATTCAGTATGGTGAAAAATTTGTTAATTGTAAGACCAGAATTAATTTGACAGGTAAAACAAAACAAACAAACAAACAAAACAACTACTACTTTCCAAATCTGTAGAAATTATGATTCAAACTCAAATAAAAGGGTTACTGGGTTCAAAAATCATTCTGTTTAAAATCAAACCTGTCTTTCCTTGTCTCTTTACTGTATTCTAACTTTTCAATATCATTCCCAACAATTTCTGGCTTATTATGACAAGAGCATGGTTGTATTATTGAGTTTGCTAACAGCATAATGACACAAACTTATGTGATACTTTCTGTGATATTTCATGGATGGTTGTTAAGTATAAGATATCCTTTTATGAAAATGTCCAAAATGTAAACCATTAAAATTCATAATTGTAACAAAACTTTAAGTTACTTATTAGATTATATGTATAGGTTCATTAAATGTATATACTGAAATGGGATATATGTAAGGATCTTTCCAAAGAGACAGATATCTGGCACATTCAAGACACTGAGAATATTTAAGGATATTTCCAGGACAGAAGGTAAAAGACTATTCAGAAAAAGGAGGAGGGAAAATAAATATCAGCCATAAAGCAACTCTGTCATATGAGGAGTTAAAAGTCTTCCATTAACTAATAGACTGCTTCTAATAACTTTGAACAAGAAAGATTTTGGCCAGTATGTTTATTTTCAGATTTATAGACCAGATATTAGTGGATGACCAGATATTAGTGGATGAGACTGTAACATGAAGGATGGCTCATCAGTAGTTCCCATAGTTTTTCTGCTTAACTGCAGCAAGGTTGATCAGAGTGCTTGAGTGGACAGAATGAATATTGACGGTGGAGAAAATAGCTCCACCGTCTTCATCAATAGCCTTCATCAAGAGTTGTATTACTGACAGAATTGTATAAGAAGAACTCTCAATGAAAAACTTCAAAGCAAACTCCTCTCTGCATCCCAATGCCCTTTCAACTATTTTAGGGTCTATTCATACACAGCTCACAATACCTGGTTTCCCTTTGCATACACAGGCAGCACCTGTGTGGTTATTTATAAGCCTCCACATCTGGAAAGCTAATTTGTTTCTGGACTATTTTGGTTCCACAGAGTAGTTAGCTATTGCTCAGCCACAAAAAGTTCATTCAACCCCAATAATTAAATTAAATATCTACTGACATCAAGAAGACAGCAGAAACTTACCAACAATACCCCAAACTTTCCCAGGTCCTCAGAGAAAGCTGAACTGCATTGTAATAGAGACAGATGACAAACCCTTTAGAGGAGTGATGGTCAATTTAATATTCTGCTCATTTTAAAGTGTCTATAGTTCAGCCTAGCGGAATTTGGTCTCAAGAGTAGAGTAACACATTGGCGGCTCTGTATAATAGGACTGCCATTATTATGGAGTTCAGTACTACATAGGCAGGACGCATGACTTACTGAAGGAGATTTAATTACTTATGATATCAGAATGGTGACATTCTAACAATACCACTGCAAAGGTCTTTGGGAAGATGAGCTAATGTGCTATGGCTGCCAGTTACCACAAATTTATTCATGTTGATTATTTGTTTTTAACTTTGCACTCACTTTCAAGTTAATAACAACCACTGTGAATTTTGCTGTGTTCTGTTTTGTGTGAGTTACCAGCCACCCAGTCCTTCATTTGCCTTTATAGGAATGCTTGTGCAGCTAAAGCACTAAGTACAACATTATTTCTTGCCCAAGTCACAGGGAGTAAATGAAATCATACAGGTATCAGGTACTGTGTCTATCTTTCTTGCCATGACCTTCAAATATGTGTCTGTAATTCTCTCTCTCTCTCTCTCTCTCTCTACCTCTCTCTCTGTCTCTCTCTCTGTCTCTGTGTGTGTGTGTGTGAGTGTGTGTGTGTGGTGTGTGTGTGTGTGTGTGTGTGTGTGTGTGAGTGTGTGTGTGAGTGTGTGTGTGTGTGTGTGTGTGTGTGTGTGTGCATGTGCGCGTGCACATTTATGTATCAGGTCCTGTCTTGACAAACACAAAGTTTGTTTTATTCTATAGATTCTACTTATTGAAAGTATCTTGGGAAGCTTTCTGAATTAATAAGAATAGATTAGCTATCATAGGTGTATAATATTTATTGGATAGTCATGTCATAAACTGTTAAATTTTTTTTTTATATTCATATACTTTATTTTCAACACTAAATAAAGGCCAGGCAGGATGAAAGGGGGGGGGGGAGGGTTGTGTTGTCCCAGGTGCCACACTCCTAAGCAAGAGTCCCTATAAACTGTTAAATTAATACATAATAATTATTATAATAGTTAGAAGTTATTAAGGTTGTTAAGAGCCAGAATTGTGTGCCTCAAAATGTGTGGCTGAATATGGAAACAAGGTCTTAAAAATCTCATGAAGCTAAAATGAAGCCATCAGTATGGCATCTAACCTAATTGTCCTAGTGACTTTATATACAGAGAGGTCCAAGGATGTTCCTGCATAGAGGAAAGACATCATGAATTTGCAGAGTCAAGGAGTTCTTTGTAAATTGGAGAGTGAGGTGGTATCATGACACAGACATCCCAACCTTTGGAAATTTGCCCCCTAAAGCCATGAGAATATTGTGTTCTATATATAAAACACTCTGTTGGTGATATTTTGATATAGTGCACATAAGAAATGGATATACTGTGCTTAGTCTTTGCACACAGAGGCATTCATAATCTCCATGAAGTTCTTTTGTTAGTTTTACTTTTAAGTATGTAAGTAAGTAAGTATGTATGTATGTATGTATGTATGTATATTGGTATATGGATGCTGTGTGGTGTGTGTGTGTGTGTGTGTGTGTGTGTGTGTGTGTGAATGCCCATTACTAACAAAAGAGTGTGTCAAATCTGGAGCAACAATTAGGGGTGTTGGTGAGCTGAATATGGTTGGTGCTGAAAGCATTAAGTCCTGAGTTCTGGAAGAGTAATTGCTGTTAACCATTGAGCAGCCTCTTAAGACCTTCCATGAGGTTCTATATATTAGATGGTGTATGTGGCATCATAGCTGTAAATGAAATAAGGAGTTCATCAGTGTGTTAATATCTGTCTTCACATAAGGGCATTTCCTTCTGTGATGGCTACTTTTTTTGTGCGTGTGTGTGTGTGTGTGTGTGTGTGTGTGTGTGTGTGTGTATGTGTGTGTGTGTGTGAAATTTGATCACTAAAGACACTGGGAAGAAAAAAAAATCTCCAAACAAGAAGAACTATTCAAAGAATTAACCAAACGAGGAGTTGGTTCTTTGAGAAAATCAACAAGATAGATAAACACTTAGCTAGACTCACTAGAGGGCACAGGGACAAAATCCTAATTAACAAAATCAGAAATGAAAAGGGAGACATAACAACAGAACCTGAAGAAATCCAAAACACCATCAGATCCTTCTACAAAAGGCTATACTCAACAAAACCGGAAAACCTGGATGAAATGGACAAATTTCTGGACAGATACCAGGTACCAAAGTTGAATCAGGATCAAGTTGACCATCTAAACAGTCCCATATCCCCTAAAGAAATAGAAGCAGTTATTAATAGTCTCCCAGCCAAAAAAAACCCAGGACCAGACGGGTTTAGTGCAGAGTTCTATCAGACCTTCAAAGAAGATCTAATTCCAGTTCTGCACAAACTATTTCACAAAATAGAAGTAGAAGGTACTCTACCCAACTCATTTTATGAAGCCACTATTACTCTGATACCTAAACCACAGAAAGATCCAACAGAGATAGAGAACTTCAGACCAATTTCACTTATGAATATAGATGCAAAAATCCTCAATAAAATTCTCGCTAACCGAATCCAAGAACACATTAAAGCAATCATCCATCCTGACCAAGTAGGTTTTATTCCAGGGATGCAGGGATGGTTTAATATACGAAAATCCATCAATGTAATACATTATATAAACAAACTCAAAGACAAAAACCACATGATCATCTCCTTAGATGCAGAAAAAGCATTTGACAAGATCCAACACCCATTCATGATAAAAGTCTTGGAAAGATCAGGAATTCAAGGCCCATACCTAAACATGATAAAATCAATCTACAGCAAACCAATAGCCAACATCAAAGTAAATGGAGAGAAGCTGGAAGCAATCCCACTAAAATCAGAGACTAGACAAGGCTGCCCACTTTCTCCCTACCTTTTCAACATAGTACTTGAAGTATTAGCCAGAGCAATTCGACAACAAAAGGAGATCAAGGGGATACAAATTGGAAAGGAGGAAGTCAAAATATCACTTTTTGCAGATGATATGATAGTATATATAAGTGACCCTAAAAATTCCACCAGAGAACTCCTAAACCTGAAAAACAGCTTCGGTGAAGTAGCTGGATATAAAATAAACTCAAACAAGTCAATGGCCTTTCTCTACACAAAGAATAAAAACTTCAAGAGTCTGAAGAAAGAAATTAAAGAAGATCTCAGAAGATGGAAAGATCTCCCATGCTCATGGATTGGCAGGATCAATATTGTAAAAATAGCTATCTTGCCAAAAGCAATCTACAGATTCAATGCAATCCCCATCAAAAGTCCAACTCAAATCTTCAACAAATTAGAAGGAGCAATTTGCAAATTCATCTGGAATAACAAAAAACCTATGATAGCAAAAACTCTTCTCAAGGATAAAAGAACCTCTGGTGGAATCACCATGCCTGACCTAAAGCTTTACTACAGAGCAATTGTGATAAAAACTGCATGGTACTGGTATAGAGACAGACAAGTAGACCAATGGAATGGAATTGAAGACCCAGAAATGAACCCACACACCTATGGTCACTTGATCTTTGACAAGGTAGCTAAAACCATCCAGTGGAAGAAAGACAGCAGTTTCAACAATTGGTACTGGCACAACTGGTTGTTATCATGTAGAAGAATGCGAATCAATCCATACTTATCTCCTTGTACTAAGGTCAAATCTAAGTGGATCAAGGAACTTCACATAAACCAGAGACACTGAAACTTATAGAGGAGAAAGTGGGGAAAATCCTTGAAGATATGGGCACAGGGGAAAAATTCCTGAACAGAACAGCAATGGCTTGTGCTGTAAGATCGAGAATTGACAAATGGGACCTAATGAAACTCCAAAGTTTCTGCAAGGCAAAAGACACCATAAATAAGACAAAAAGACCATCAACAGATTGGGAAAGGATCTTTACCTATCCTAAATCAGATAGGGGACTAATATCCAACATATATAAAGAACTCAAGAAGGTGTACTTCAGAAATTCAAATAACCCCATTAAAAAATGGGGCTCAGAACTGAACAAAGAATTCTCACCTGAGGAATACCGAATGGCAGAGAAGCACCTGAAAAAATGTTCAACATCCTTAATCATCAGGGAAATGCAAATCAAAACAACCCTGAGATTCCACCTCGCACCAGTCAGAATGGCTAAGATCAAAAATTCAGGTGACAGCAGATGCTGGCGTGGATGTGTAGAAAGAGGAACTCTCCTCCATTGTTGGTGGGATTGCAGGCTTGTACAACCACTCTGGAAATCAGCCTGGCGGTTCCTCAGAAAATTGGACATAGTACTACCAGAGGATTCATTAATACCTCTCCTGGGCATATATCCAGCAGATGCCCCAACTGGTAAGAAGGACACATGCTCCACTATGTTCATAGCAGCCTTATTTATAATAGCCAGAAGCTGGAAAGAACCCAGATGCCCCTCAACAGAGGAATGGATACAGAAAATGTGGTACATCTACACAATGGAGTACTACTCAGCTATTAAAAAGAATGAATTATGAAATTCCTAGCCAAATGGATGGACCTGGAGGGCATCATCCTGAGTGAGGTAACACATTCACAAAGGAAATCACATAATATGTACTCACTGATAAGTGGATATTAGCCCAAAACCTAGGATACCCAAGATATAAGATACAATTTCCTAAACACATGAAACTCAAGAAAAATGAAAACTGAAGTGTGGACACTATGCCTCTCCTTAGTAGTGGGAACAAAACACCCATGGAAGGAGTTACAGAGACAAAGTTTGGAGCTGAGAGGAAAGGATGGACCATCTAGAGACTGCCATATCCAGGGATCCACCCCATAATCAGCTTCCAAATGCTGACACCATTGCATACACTAGCAAGATTTTATCGAAAGGACCCAGATCTAGCTGTCTCTTGTGAGACTATGCCGGGGCCTAGCAAACACAGAAGTGGATGCTCACAGTCAGCTATTGGATGGATCACAGGGCTCCCAATGGAGGAGCTAGAGAAAGTACCCAAGGAGCTAAAGGGATCTGCAACCCTATAGGTGGGACAACATTATGAACTAACTAGTACCCTGGAGCTCTTGACTCTAGCTGCATATGTATCAAAAGATGGCCTAGTCGGCCATCACTGGAAAGAGAGGCCCATTGGACACGGAAACTTTATATGCCCCAGTACAGGCGAACGCCAGGGCCAAAAAGGGGGAGTGGGTGGGTAGGGGAGTGGGGGTGGGTAGGTATGGGGTACTTTTGGTATAACATTGGAAATGTAAATGAGCTAAATACCTAATAAAAAATGGAAAAAATTTCTCCATTAAAAATTGCTTCCATTATATTGCCCTACTAGCACATTTGTGGGATGATGTCTTGATACTTTATTGATGACCGATGTGCTAACCAAGTGTGGGCTAGTAGGCTTGGCCTATATAAAAAGGTAGCTGGGAAAATGATGGAGAGCTGTCAAATATGCAGTATTTCCCTAAGGATTTTGCTTCAGTTATTGCCTGTAGCTTTCTGCCTTGGCCCCTATCCATGATACAATATAACCCCTAAGAAGGTCAAACACTTTCTTCTTCTAAATTCTTTTTTTGCCAATGATTTATGTTTCATTCACTTTTCATGCTGATTACAGCCCTTCCATCTCTCTTAATAGTCCCTTCTTTACAAATCCCTCTTCACATTGCCAAGGGGGCTTCCCTCTCTTGGTAATAATCTACTATGGGCCATCTAATTCCAGGAAGACTAGGCCCATCCTCTCCTACTGTGGTCCAACCAGGCAGTCCAAGTAGGCAAATGGGGTCCAATGACAGGGAAAAGAGACCAAGGCATCCCCTGCTCACCTTGTTAGGGGGCCCATATGAAGACCAAACTGTACATTTGTTAGAACTATGTAGGGGGTCTAGATTGAGTACCTGTATGCTCCCTGATTGGTGGTCCAGGCTCTGTAAAGCCCCATGGTCTCAAGTTAGTTGACTTAATTTCTTTTGGTCATCATGTTATCACAGAAAAAGATGTGGCAGAAGACAGCACCACTGTTTTGTGATATTCATGTGTAAAATATGGTCTTAAATTACATTAAATAGCCTTTCATATGTTAATAACAACAGAAAAAAAAGAGCCTGATTTGACTCAACACTGAAAAGAGATTTTTTTTTAGTTTTTGTCATCCTATCTTACAAAACCAGAAAATGTAAGTTTTGATGTGGGTTTTTTACCTATCTTTCTTAAGTGAACTTAAGAATTTACTTTTTAAAATAACTGTTCCACTTGTATGTACAGATGCTATTTACAGTATGTTCAATGTTATTTTGAGTTTTAATTCAATTTAATTTGAATCTGCTGATCATTTTGAATACATCTGACATTAGAAATTTTCATACAGAATAATGATTTTGCAACAGAGATACATATACATACATGCCATATAATATGTAAATAAATGAAAAAATAACATAAATATACTTTAAGATTTATTTTTATTGTATTTGTATTTACATATATGTATGAGTATCTATATATGTGCATGCCACATGTGTATGAATGCCTGCAGAGACCAGAATAGAGTATCAAGTGCTCTAAATTTGGGATGCTGGGAAAAAACTTGGTGTCCTATAGAAAAGTAGCAAGCCCTTCTAACTACTGAGTCATGTCCTCAGTTATTTTTATTCCTTGACATTGTTGACACTTATCTCATTAGTTTTACAATTTTCCCCTTTTGTTTGATGATGATTTTAAATCAATTTATTTCTGTTTTATGTTCAACTGATGTGTGTATGTATATATAATATATACACATATACATATATTAAATTTTAATTTATTCTGAACTGATTCCTTTAGATGTTTTGGTTCTTTCTGAAAATATTGTTGGGATTTTTAATAAATATATGTGCTGTTTTGGTCTTTATATTGATGATGAAGTTTAAATAAAATCTTTGTCCTTGATATACATGTTTTTTTTTTAAAAAAGTGATTTTTTTAAAGATAATATTGTTGTTAGTCTTCTGAATACATTCTCCTGAAATGCATTTTTCTTCAGTTGATTTTCATGAATAAAAATAGTTCACTTCTTTCATTCTTCTCCAATTCATATGTATTTAATCATTCATTTAAATTCAGGAACTCTAGATTTTTTTACTCTCTGCCTTGTTCTACCCTTAGTTTTGTGGGTTTGGTTGCATTATCTTCCAGAAATTGAAGCATTATCTATCTACATATCTATCTATCATCTATCTATCTATCTATCTATCTATCATCTATCTATCTCATATATTCTTCATTGTTTTGTAGATGTTACTCATTGTTCTATCACTTCATATCTTATCTTTTAGAACCCAATACAAATTCTGCACAGTTTTTCACAAACCACCATCTTTCTATACCCTCCTTGAAAAGTTTCTTCGTGCATTCAGATCTCTTCACACACACACACACTATGTAAAAACACACACACAGACATACAAACACACACACACAGAGAGAGAGAGAGAGAGAGAGAGAGAGAGAGAGAGAGAGAGAGAGAGACTAATTTGAGTAGGGTTGTTTGAACTAGCTTTCAGACATTCTCTGATACAAGCCACAGACCATATGCAGCTTAGGAGGAAGGAAGACCAAGGTATAGATGTTTCAGTCCTATACTGAGATGATAACAGGATGAGTGTGGCAGGTAGAGGGAGGGGGACCTGGGAGGGAGGAAGGGGGGAGGAAATAAAGGGGCAGTATCAGGTACTGGAGGGAACAAGAGAGAGGTACAGAGGGTCAGGAAATCTAAAAAAAAATATGACAAAAGAAAATATTATATGGAGGAATTCTATTTGCTAGGTAATGAGGTCATCTTTCAGCATTCATCCACACTTTAAAAAAAATAATAATACTTTATTTCTTATCTGACAGTCCTGAGGTTCTTTGGTTCCCTGCTAGCTCATTGTTGACCTAGCTATTAAAAATGTTGAAATTGTGCATAGGATGTGATTTCCATGTGGAGCATTCTAGCATTCCAACAAAATTTTAGATGTTCTTCATTGCCTAAAAGATATTTATATTTTATTTACTTTTCTAGTGTTTGAACATTGTGTCATTCAAAGAATATGCTTTTATCCAATCCCCAGTCAATTTCCACCCTTCCCTCATTTCTTCCTTCATCATATCTCTCACCACTACTCTTGATTCATGAAGTTCAATCTCTACCTGAGGAGATATTGACGACTGGTGGCGACTGTGGTAAGAAATATCAGTTTTTCCATGAAGATGATTCCTATAATACTAGCCATTGTCTGGTATATGGTTCTGCAGACATGCATATAGAGGCAGCACAAATAGATGCAGTAAAGTTTGAAAGAAGAAAGGACTGATAGATAAAGAGAAAGAGAAAAGAGTGAAAGGAGAGAGAAAGAAAGGAAGGAAGGAAGGAAGAAAGGAAGAAAAGAAGAAAGGAAGAGAGAGAGAAAGATATACTTCACTTCCATTTAAAATCAGGGATCTTACATGATGTAGCTCAACTGGAAATTGTTAAAGGAGCCATGAGGCCACAAACAACTATCATTGTGTCCTCACTTCCACCCTTTAATGTCTATCATTCCTCAGCAGCAAGAGGTTGAGTGATCCAATTAGGCAAATTGAAGAAGACTGTTTTCATGCAAAGGCCTGAGAAAGTTAATTGAAATCAATCTATGTTCACTGGAAATGCTACAGACATCACTGATAATTTAGAGCAATTAAAGAGTGTTGTCCTGATGTAAGGCAGAAACATTAAGTTTAAAACCCTGTTAAAGGAAAATTGCCAGAGCTATTTAAATATCCTCCACCTAACATGAACTTAGGGACTTCTAAACCAATTAGATTTTGTAAGGTATTTCATTAGTCAGGAGCTGTGTTCTTCAAGTCATGGAGATGAGAATTCTTCACCCTCTGTCCTTTTCAAATATAAACTAATCAGTTAAGAATGAAGCATTAGCCTTACTTTTGAGGACATCCTTCATGAAAACAACAGCTATAGCTCCATCACCATTTTGGAAATAAGCATCTTTAACCCAGAGCTCTGGTTTTTAGTTTACATTATTCGCATATTTCAATATGCTAGGAGATAATTAGACAATACATTAGTGAGGATGAATGGAGGAAAGGAGACCCTTGTGTAAACTGGAATTGTTTGTTTTCTTTGGATACTCAGTTGTGTCATTCGATGTTTCCCTGAAAGCTGTTTTATAAGAGAATACATGAGAGGATGATTTGCTGAAGCATACATGTGAGAGGATATTTTGCTGAGGCAAACATATGAGAGAACACATGATGTTTAGAAAGATTATAAGTAGAACCCAAAGACAATAAACAACACTTTTGCTTTGGTTTGCGTTGGGACACTTTGCTTGCCTCCACTGATCTCCACTTGCTGTGACTTTGTAGAAAGAAACGTGCCAAATAATGTCTTGAGGTATTCCGGCTGTTTCTTATGACTTCCAGGCACCTGTGGAATTTGACAGAGCATCACAGTTTCTTCTGGATCTAAATACTGCTACTGATTGGAATTGTCCCAGAGAACTATCTCTAAACAGATTTACACTTCCTTATTCTATTAGCCATTTTCTCCTCTACCTTTGGTCAGTTGGCTAGAAGAGAGGTTGAAGCATTTAAGAACCCTTATTAAATTAGCTCTTTAAAAAATTAAGGCTGCATTTCTGAGTGCTTCAGAATACCAAAATCATATTTAGAATAATGCCCATAATAAATAAGAATATTAAGTATGTGACCCATCTTAGCATTACCTAGACAAGTTTTAGTGGTAATACATGTCCTATTTACCACTAAAACACATTTTTTTTCTTTTGGAAATAAGATGTGTTGTCAAATACTTCTGAACATAGTAACACTGGTAATCAGGCCTAAATAGCAAGGACCCTACAAATCCTTCATTTAGAAAACCATTTCTTTTGTATTTGCCAGGCACTGGCATAGCCTCACTGGACTATGCTATATCAGGGACTGCTATATCAGGGTCCTTTCAGCAAAATCGTGCTGGCATATGCAATAGTGTCTGGGTTTTGTGGCTGATTATGCTATGGATCCCTGGGTGGGGTAGTCTCTGGATGGTCCATCGTTTCATCTTAGCTCCAAACTTTGTCTCTGTAACTCCTTCCTTGGGTGTTTTGTTCCCTATTATAAGGAGGAATGAAGTATCCACACTTTGGTCTTCCTTCTTGATTTTCTTGTGTTTTGCAAATTGTATCTTGGGTATTCTAAGTTTCTGGGCTAATGTCCACTTATCAGTGAGTGCATCTCAAGTGACTTCTTTTGTGATTGGGTTACCTCACTCAGGATAATATCCTCCAGATACATCCATTTGCCCAAGAATTTCATAAATTCATTGTTTTTAATAGCTGAGTAGTACTCCATTGTATATATGTACCACATTTTCTGTATCCATACCTCTGTTGATGGACATCTGGGTTCTTTCTAGATCTGGCTATTATAAATAAGGCTGCTATGAGCATAGTGGAGCATGTGTCCTTATTACGAGTTGGAATATCTTCTGGGTATATGACCAGGAGAGAATGCTCACAGTAATCTATAGGATGGAACACAGAGCCCCCAAAGGAGGATCTAGAGAAAGTACCCAAGGAGCTGAAGGGGTGTGTAACCCTATAGTTGGAACAACAATATGAACTAACCCGTACCCCCAGAGCTCGTGTCTCTAGTTTCATATGTAGCAGAAGATGGCCTACTCGCCCATCATTGGGAAAAGAGACCCCCTTGGTCTTGCAAACTTTATATGCCACAGTACAGGGGAACACCAGGGCTAAGAAGTAGGAGTGGGTAGGGGAGCAGGGCGGGGGGTAGGGTATGGGGGACTTTCAGGATATCATTTGAAATGTAAATAAAGAAAATATCTAATAAACAAAAAGAAAGAAAACTATTTCTTTATAAAACAACTACATATAAAAATCATCCAGTACTTGCAACACACCTCTTTCATCAAAATCATCTTTTCAAGTTATTCAATTCTTCATTCTTATTTATGATCTTTAAGATGTCTTCGTATCAATCTCTTTCTGATTCTAGAGCTAAAGTGACCTTCTAGTCCTTAAGTCATGATTCAATGTCTTGAATGCTAGTGTTTTCATGGTTTAATGTGGCTAGGTTTTGTAGATTTATATTTATTGAATCCCAGGCCAGGGTTGCTTCTTACCTCAATGGTTTATGTTCCATTGGAGAGGGGTTCTCAGAAGCTACTTGCAGAATCTCTAATGCTAACAGTTTTGGGGGACACAATTAACATTAGAATACAAATAGCTACAAGTCTCCTCACTTTCCATAGGAACAGCAGAGTCTGTCCATTAACTGACAACAACAACAACAACAACAACAACAACAAAAAAAAAAAACCCTGAAATGTTATTAGTATAAACAAAAAAACTGAAATGTTATTAGTATAATAATCCTACTTTCTCTATTGCCTATATCCACTAGGACATATAAAATTTGCCTTTCATGTATTTCAGCCTTACAACTTATCTATCTATTTATTTCTAGCTTTTTTTTTTTGACTTGAAGAAAAGTACTGTAAAGAATACAGCTTTCATGTCTGCCAAAGTCACCCTCTACTTGGCTGATTACCTTTTCAGATATCTGCAATGCATTTTCCCACTGTGAAGACTTGCTTTGATTTCAGTCATGATGACTTTGCACCATTCTCTTTGTCTTCCTGTTTTTATCTTTTCTCCCAATTAGCACTCCCCTTGTAGACTCTATAACTGGGAAAATTTATTTTACTTTGATTATGTTCATATGATTCTTTTTCATTGTTTCCTCCAGTTATCCATATGCTGTTTAACAAAAATGAAGTTCTAATAGCTTGGGACATGTCTCTCTGAGTAAAGGATGGTAGATCCCTGGAGTTTACTAGCCAGGACACTAGAAAAATAAACTCTATGTGGGTGAAATACCTTGTCTCTAAAATGAGGTAGAAGATGACTGAATAAGGTATATGACATCAAACTGTGACCTCCAACTATACACTTGTACATTCTTAGGTGCACTCACGTGTACACACACACACACACACACACACACACACACACACAGAGAGAGAGAGAGAGAGAGAGGGGGGGGGCAGACAGACAGACAGACAGACAGACAGACAGAGTTAAGGAGAAAGGAGAGAATGACAAGGTTTTAGACTTTAAAATATTTTCTTGGTTTCTGAATAATTCACAATAAAGGATAAATGAATGAATGAATGAGCATTGAAATGTGTAGTGTAAAAAATCTAAAAGCAAGCAAACAAACAAAAACAAAACAAAACAAAATCCTCATGGGGCAAAATTCTTCATAGTACTGTTTATGAGAAAATGAGGCTGAAATAAAGAAATATTGAGTAAATATTGTCTGTAGACCACCAGATTAAAAAGCCATTTGATTGAAGATTTTCTTGGGTAAAACAACTGAGTTGCTGGATGGAATAGCTCTGATTATGATTATGTCTTGAAGGAATCTGAGTAGCCAATGAGGACCTTACTCAGGCAAACATGTTTGAATTTCAGCACCTGCCCATATTTGGTAAGCTGGCATTTCAGAGAAGAGTTAGTTCAAGTATGTGTTTGGTGAAAGCAATGAAAAATCTAGTATGTTTTTTGAAGAATCCATTTATTATGATTCTAGGATATGCTAGCAATTAGAATGTATCCCATATTATATTTTCACTATTAATTTCAGTTGGATTTCATAAGTGCCAGTGTTATCAAAAACAAAGACTGTTAAGCTTATGCTCCAGATGATAGGAGTAAGTACCTGAGAAGGTAAGAGACCTCCCTTAACACCTCAGGATAATGAAAATTAAGTTTCAGCCTCAAGGATCTTTCACTTCAGGAAAAAAGTTTGAGCAAATAAATTGAAAAAAAAAAAAACTGCAGTCTGAGACTAAGCAAAACATGTAGAATAGAAAAGAAATATCTTCTCGGTTAAAGAGTTAAGATAAATACTTCGTAGAATTGAAAATGTCCTGCAGAATGAGCTCCTGAAGGCCATTACAGTGAACAAGGGGAACATCTTGTAAAGATTATTAAAGAAGATTCAGTTACTTGAAATAAGAGAAAAGTGTTCTATTCCAGTAAATCTCTTGGGTTAACAACCCAATTGACCATCTAAGGTGAGGGTATAGCTCAGCAAAAGATTCAGGAGGAGATGTCACTAAGAGCATATTTATTAGGCATATTTCAGCCAATCTCCAGCTATACTTTATTCTCTTTGATGGTATCATTAGCAGTCAGTAAGGAGAAACTCGAAGGAGAGGGTAAGGTAATTGGACCACATCATGTTTCAGTAATTCCAGCAAGAAATCATGAAGTGTTAACTACTTTAGGTTTGGAGTTTTCAAAAAGCATTTGTTTTATAATTCATGCCAAATATATTGTATGTAAGTGGAGACAGCCAAGCAGAGGCAATTTGCAAATGTAGGGGAGGAGGGTGCGTGTGGATCTCACACTATATATTTCAGGGATGAAAGAAAATACATTAGACAAGCAAAATTACTCTCAATGAACAATGAATACGTGGATTTAGGCAGCATCACCCAAATGATGTCAAAATTGGGAAAGGTTCAAAAATATCATGAGTACTCAGATAACAGAGCTGCCACTAGTTATTGGTTAGATACAGGAATACAAGTAGGATGGTGAAGAATGTTTTTAAAAAGACACCTTCATATTAGGGTTCTCTAGATGATTAGGACTTGTAGGATGATTTTACACATATACAAAGATAATTGATTAGAATGGCCTACAAGCTGTGGGCTGGGTAGTCCACCAGTGAATATCTTCCAAAGGAAATGCGCCCAAACCAGTAGCTGTACAAATCACCAGACTAGATGACTCAGTACTCTCAGTCTGCTGCTGATGTCCTGCATAGTCCCTAGAGAACTGTTGGTCAGCAGTTGATAGTGGAATACTGAAGAAATGATTTCCAATACCAGTGAAGAAATACCTCAACAAAAGGACACTTCCAAATGAGAATGAAGGCAGGCAGGCAAAAAAGCAAAAGTCTCCTTTTTCCATATGTTTTTATGTAGACTGCCACCAGAAGAGGCAGCCCAGATTTAGGGTGGTCCTTCCCAATTCAGTGGAGAAAGTGGCTCACAGGTATACCCAGTTGCTTGGGTTTGGGCCTTGAAATTATCTCATTAAAAATAGGACTTTACTCGTTTTAAAGATGTCCCTGTCAGTGTTCACATCCAAACTGTGGTTGGCAAACAGTGTGATCATGAACAGATGTAACTTTTATATAGACTAAGCAGGGCAGACAATGAGTATTAGTTAAGTGATCACCTTCTACAATGCTGAACTTGATTGTTGAGTTGTAATAAGATATCTCAGTACCAAATTAAATGTTTGTGTATTTAGCGATCTTTAAGTACAGGTGCTGATTAGAACTTCCTTTTCAGTTATCCATTATTGAGAAATTCATTATAATCCCATGTTATCAGAACCACCTCCAATTGCTTGATACTGATCAGTTAAAATGAAGACATAAAATCCTATGAAACACTAAATAGAAAGTGAGCTAACAGGGAACTCATCTTACCCTGAGTCCAGACAGCTATTAAATATGTCCCCTGCAGAAGGATGATCATACCTACTTACATTCTACAATTAAAAAGAAGAGGATGGCCGACTAGTCAGCAATCAATGGAAGGAGAGGTCATTGGTCTTGTGAAGATCATATGCCCCTGTACAGGGGAATGCCAGGGCCAGGAAGCCGGAGTGGTTGGGATGGGGAGCATAGAGGGGGGAGGGTAAAGGGGGCTTTGGGGATAGCATTTGAAATGTAAATGAAGAAAGTATGGGGGACTTTTGGGGTAGCATTGGAAATGTAAATTAAGAAAATACCTAATTAAAATAAATAAATAAATAAATAAACAACAACAACAACAAAAACCCCAACCAAACAAAAGAACTAAGATACCCATGGATATGTCTGAATTAGAATTCTATGTTCCTCTTGAGGGTTAGAACCTGAAGAAATCAGAAACGTGTATATCTAACTTGACATATCTAACTCCTGGGTTTGTTTTCATATAGCACATCAAATCTGAGACAGGATATTGTGACACAGAGTGGCCAAACTCTAGCCAGTTATTTTTCTTGTGGAATTCCTTCTCCATGGCTCTTTTGTTTTTAAAAAATATTTTATAATTCTCTATAGCTGTAGAATATCAGAAAGAGATGATAGAGGAAAGTGTTTTATTTCTGAAATCTTCCAGGGCCAAGTCACTAGAATGAAAGATTAAGATGGCTATGGAATTGTAAAGAAATGTAAAATGGCAATTTTTTTTACAAGCATCATGGTGTACTTGTAACACTTATTGATGAGGATGGAAGTAAAGAAAGATAAGATAAATGGACAACATATTGTCAGGTTACTTTGGGTACAGGGGCAGTAAACAGAAATAAAGGAATGCCAACGTCCTGGCAGAGCTTTTGGAGGACTAATGTAGAGATGGAGATTTGGGCTCTATCTCATTTATATGTCACATGCAACTATCTTGGAAAAGAGGATGTTGCTCAAGGTAAGACCAGAGTACATAGACGAATATCATAGGAATATTATAATTATTTATGAAATTATGAAATAGTTAAGGAAGAGAGGGGAGAGAGTAAGGAGAGCAGAGAACAGATAATGCCATTTAAAATTAATCAGGACCCAATTTGAATGCCCACATTCATAATATGTTCTTCCTCCAAGTAGAGTTAATTGCATCACGCTATGCTTTGTGAGTTTACCATTTGGATTTCATTATCCTACCTGTCCTTTTGTTTCCATGTGGAAATGACATAACATTCTGACAATGCAACTGGAGGTGTAAAGGGCTGGTTATAGTTTGGAATTCAGTTCATCATGGCAGTCAAGTCAAAGCAAATGAAGCTTGATATAGCCAGTCACATCTCATTCATAAATATAAAAAAGAAAGCAATGAGTGCATGTTATTGTTTATCTCCTTTATCTGACTGGAAAATCCACCCTAAATCAAGGAATGATACAATGCATACTTCTCAGAGTTAAGTTTTCCTACTTCAATGAAGGCAATCAAAATAATTCCCAATAGCTATGGCCAATAGACCATGTCCTCTGTGATTCTATATTCTGGATAACTAATATCAGTAATCAAATCCTCATCTTCTTTGTTGATTCTTTCCCCAAAGTTATGAAAACCTGGTTTAGATTTAAATTTAAACTATGTTTAAACGTTTGTGGAAAATGAAACAACATAATTCCTTAGGTTGAAATTCATAACAATTATTCAATACTATAGTACCCTTCAGTTTTTATTTATATTTTATTGTTGGCTATAAAACTTTAAGTGTGGGGAAGGACAGGAGAGGTGGCAAATGGTCATGAAAATGAATGGAAATCTTCAACTTAATGCATGTAAGGAGTTGGGAGGCATCTCAAGGACTAGAGAGACCTGGGATAAAAGAGTCACCCAAGAATCTATAGTCGTTTCTATGATATGACTTACTACATGGGGGTTATAGAACCTGAAGATGCCACTTTCTGTACCTAGACAGGGAACCCACTGGAGCAATAAAGTCACCAACATAACCATAAAACTTTCAACCCAAACTTTATCCTGTCTACAAGAATTGCAGGCATGGTGGAGAAAGGAGAGATTGAGAAAATGACCAACCAATAATTGGCCCAACTTGAAACCCATTCCATTGGAAAGCACCAGTCCCTAACACTATCAATGACACTCTGTTATGCTTGGAGATAGGATCTTTTCGTCCTCTGAGAGTTGTCACCCAGCATCTGACTCAGACAAGTACAGACATTCACAACCAAATAGTGGATAGAGCTTGGGGACTCTTATGTAAGAATAAGAGGGAGGATTTGGGCCCCCAAAGTGGATAAGAACTCTATAGGAAAACAATCCAGAGTCAACTAACCTGGATCCTTGGGGCTCTCTGGGTCTGAATCATCAAACAAAGAACATACACAGGCTAAACATAGGCCTCTCCTCTCATATGTAGTATATGTGTAGCTTGGTCTTCATGTGGGTCCTGAAAAACTAATAAGCTTTTGCTGTAAGTGGAATATGTTCTATGAGCTGAGCTGCTTTGTCTAGACTCAGTGGGAGAGGAAGCTCCCATTCTCAGAGAAACTTAAAGTGCCAGAATTGGGGGATATCCATCAGCTCAGAGGAGAAGGGGGAGGGGCATGGTGGAAGGATTATGGGTTATGGTGACCAGGAGAAGAACAGTGAGCCAGATGAAAAGTAAATAAGAAAAAAGAATAATTTAGTTTAATTTTTAAAAAAGAAAAAAAAAAACATAACATGTTTTTATGAATCAGCCTGACCAGAGACATAAATGGCTTGTAGGAGCACTGTACCCATTTATGTGCAAAACAAGATCCATTCACTGGTACAATTTTAAACCAGAAAGAGAGTCAAAACTACCCCCCCCCCCATGCTCAGGACTTTACCTCCATTCTTCTCCAAGATGTCTAGACTGTTGAATCTTTCAGAACACCAGAGCTGGTAAGAAAGAAGCTAGTCTTCTGGGATTTCCTTAGAAAACACCAGTTCTGCACACAAGAATCAACCACTTCCTTTGTGCAGTAGATATTAGCCATAAATTACAGTATAACCTTGCTGCACTCCACAGACCCACAGAAACTAAACAAGACCCAAGCAAGAAGGCTTGAATTGCACTTATAAGGGATAACACAATTGTTAAGGACACAGACAGAGGGAGAGAACTGGGAGGGAGAGAGGATGGGAAGGGGTGTGGGGCATCAGATCTAATGTGGGGAGAAGCAGAAGGGAGGGCCAGAGTTCCAGGAGAATGAATGGAGATGGAAGGGTTCCAGGAATGGAGAGCATCTTGATTACCTGTCACAGACCTAGGATGGAGGACGGTGGCTCCCAGGATTCAATGGGGGTAACATTAGCTGAGAATCACAGCAATTGGGTTATGGAATCTGAAGTGGAGATCTTCCATAGAGACGCAGAAACCCCAGTGGAGCAATAGAGATACCCACAAAACTTTCCACAGAAAATTTATCCTGCAGAGCCTGAGGAAATGGCCAACCAGTAACTCAACTTGAGACGCATTCCATATGCAAGCACCAATTCTAACACTATTATTACTCTCTTATGCTTGCAGACAGGGGCTTAGCAAAACCAACCTCTGGGAGGCTCCACCCAGCAGCTGACTGAAACAAATGCAGAGACCCACAGCCAAACAGAGGATAGAATTCATGGATTATTATGGAAGAACTGGGTGAGGGACTGATGGCCCCAAGGGAATAGGAACTCCACAGGAATACCAACAGATTAGACTCACTTGGATCCCTGGGAACTATTTGAAAGTGAACCACCAATGAAGGAGCATACAGGAGCTGGAGCTAGGTCCCTTTCCTGTATATGTAGCGCAGGTGCAGCTCAGTTTTCATGTGGATTCCTCAACTGGAGGAGGGGCTATCCCTAAAGCCCTTGCCTGTCTGTGAAATACACTCCTCCAACTGGGCTGTCTTGAGTGAGGATGTGCCTATGTCTCCAGAGAATTGATGTGCCAGATTGGGGCACACCCTCTCAGAAAGCTCCACCCTCTCAGAGAAGGGGAAATGTGATGGGGAAAGGGTCTGTGTGCTGGTAGGACTGAGAAGGGGACAGCAGCAGTCTAAATGCAAAGCAAAATTTAAAAATCCCCTTAATTTTTTTGGGTGGTGGTGGTGGTGGTGTGATTTTATATTTTAAATTACTTTTTATCTCAGCCAAACTATTTATTTAATACCTGAGATGTTGCTATATTTTACTAATATCCATTGTATTTATGCTTCAAACTGACTAGTGCACTTCAGGTCCACATTAAGCTGTTCCTCCTAATCTCTGTGATAGTATTTCTTATTTCTTATTGCCATGAATTTAGCCGATAACCACAGCAGAGTCTAGGTTTGCCACTTAGCGAGGAAGTCACTACACTGAAAATTTTGTGCATTGGGCTTATGCCGTTTAAACCTATCTTTAAATTGGTTTCTCTTACTTTAACCATATTCTTGTCATGGGTAATATCCCTTCTCACTGACTTAATTAGGAGTACTTAAAATTCTCTGTGTCCTAATGCAACCTGAGCTAAGCCAATCTACTTTCCCACCAAGAGCTGCATGGTCAGTTTTCCAGCTTCACACACATATGACACTCATTGTACTACTGCATACACTGCAACACTACTATGGGCTATTTTTTAAAATTTTGTATTGTATTTATGTACAAAAAACAAACTTGGTGTACATTTAACCCAGTTGAGTGGCGAGTTCTTTAGCTTTGGACTATTATTTTTAAAATATCAGAAACCTTGAAAATGAACTGTTTTAAAGGCTGGGTGGATGGCTAAGTTGGCATATTATTGCTGAGCAAGTATTAGGCTTAAATTTTGATAGGCAAAACCACATAAAAACTAAGTAGAGAAGGAATACTGTACTGTACTGTACTGTACTATATTACAGTATAGTAATAGAAACACCAGGGAGACATGAAAGCAGTGATTTCCAAAGCCCACGAATCCCTTCTTCTTCTTTTTTTATTTTGTTTTTTTTTTAATTAGGTATTTATTTCATTTACATTTTCAATGCTATCCCAAAAGTCCCCCACACGCTCCCCCACCCACTCCCCCACCCACCCACTCCCACTTCTTGGCCCTGGAGTTCCCCTATACTGAAGCAGATAAAGTTTGCATGACCAATGGTCCTCTCTTTCCACTGATGGCCAACTAGGCCATCTTCTGATACATATGCAGTATGCAGCTAGAGACACAAGAAGCTCAGGGGGGGGGGGGGTAAACTGGGTAGTTCATATTGTTGTTCCACCTATAGGGTTGCAGATCCCTTTAGTTCCTTGGGTACTTTCTCTAGCTCCTCCATTGGGAGCCCTGTGATCCATCCAATAGCTGACTGTGAGCATCCACTTCTGTGTTTGCTAGGCCCTGGCATAGTCTCAAAAGAGACAGCTATATCTGGGTCCTTTTAGCAAAATCTTGCTAGTGTATGCAATGGTGTCAGCATTTGGAGGCTGATTATGGGATGGATCTCCAGATATGGCAGTCTCTAGATGGTCCATCCTTTCATCTCAGCTCCAAACTGTGTCTCTGTAACCCGTTCCATGGGTGTTTTGTTCCCAATTCTAAGAAGGGGCAAGGTGTCCACACTTTGGTCTTCATTTTTCTTGAGTTTCATGTGTTTAGCAAATTGTATCTTATATCTTGGGGATTCTAAGTTTCTGGGCTAATATCCACTTATTAGTGAGTATATATTGTGTGAGTTCTTTTGTTATTGGGTTACCTCACTCAGGATGATGCCCTCCAGGTCCACCCATTTGCCTAGGAATTTCATAATTCATTGTTTTTAATAGCTAAGTAGTACTCAATTGTGTAAATGTACCACATTTTCTGTATCCATTCCTCTGTTGAGGGGCATCTGGGTTCTTTCCAGCTTCTGGCTATTATAAATAAGGCTGCTATGAACATAGTGGAGCATGTGTCCTTCTTACCGGTTGGAACATCTTTCTGGATATATGCCCAGGAGAGGTATTGCTGGATCCTCCGTTAGTACTATGACCAATTTTCTGAGGAGCCTCCAGACTGATTTCCAGAGTGGTTGTACAAGCTTGCAATCCCACCAGCAATAGAGGAGTATTCCTCTTTCTCCACATCCATGCCAGCATCTGCTGTCACCTCAATTTTTGATCTTAGCCATTCTGACTGGTGTGAGGTGGAATCTCAGTGTGGGAAGCCACATGTGAAGTTCCAGAGTGGCGCTGGCTACCACTGGCCACTGCCCATGATTATGGGTAAACAACCAATGTGCGCATGTGCATAAGAGGTTTTTGCTGAGTCACTGCCTGGCCCAATGCATATTAATGAGGTACTGGTAGCATAACCAATCAGGTATGGACACGTCACTCCTAGGCCTATATTAGCAGCACCATTTCTGGGCTCAGGGTCTTTCGCCTATGCAAACAATGCTCTTCCAATAAACCTGTGCAGAAGTATCCTATTATGGCATCATTCTTGCTGGCAAGACAGGCGCTCACATCTCAGGGTTGTTTTGATTGGCATTTTCCTGATGATTAAGGATGTTGAACATTTTTCAGGTGCTTCTCAGCCATTCGGAATTCCTCAGGTGAGAATTCTTTGTTTAGCTCTGAGCCCCATTTATATATATATTATTAGGTATTTTCCTCATTTACATTTCCAATGCTATTCCAAAAGTCCCCCATACTCTCATCCCCCACTCCCCAACAACCCACTCCCACTTTTTGGCCCTGGCATTCCCCTGTACTGGGGCATATAAAGTTTGCGTGTCCAATGGGCCTCTCTTTACAGTGAGCCCCATTTTTTAATGGGATTATTTGATTTTCTGGAGTCTACCTTCTTGAGTTCTTTATATATATTGGATATTAGTCCCCTATCTGATTTAGGATACCTAAAGATCCTTTCTGAATCTGTTGGTGGCCTTTTTGTCTTATTGAGGATGTCTTTTGCCTTGCAGAAGCTTTGCAACTTTATGAGGTCCCATTTGTCGATTCTCAATCTTACAACACAAGCCATTGCTCTTCTATTCAGGAATTTTTCCCCTGTACCCAAATCTTCGAGGCTTTTCCCTACTTTCTCCTCTATAAGTTTCAGTGTCTCTGGTTTTATGTGAAGTTCTAAAAAGCAAGACGGTAAGTGACCTAGAAAGACATTTACCAATAGACCACTAGCCTCTAACATGCACCCATACATGTGAAATAACCACGTATTGGTGCGTTTTTAAAATCAACTTGCTTTAAGTACTTAACATACACTGTAAATCATCCCAACTCTTTCTTTTTCTTTCTAATGCTTTTTTTTTCTTTGATTTCCTGGCGTTAACCTACATTTTCAGCCTGTAAACTCAATGAAGAATGGGGCCACATTTGTCTGCCCACAAAACACACTTTCACTCAACTAGCATTTGGGACATACCTGATGTTCAAAATGTATGGGTTGCATGAATGAATGATTTAAAATTAGTGCATTATTATAAAACAGTTCTCCTTACAAGGGCACTCACATGGTTGGGCTCCATTCTAGGATTTGACTCTCTCCCCCTGGAAGCTTCATTTTAAAACCCCTAGTATTTTTTTGTACCTGATAACCTTGTCTTTGTCAAAAACCTGAACTGTTCATTACCTTCAGTATTCTGATCTGGTATCCTCCAGGCTTTGTATTAAATCAATAAAGTTTTCTAGCAAATACTAGCCATCACAAGCTGAAAAAGTAATCCATTTTATTGCTGAGAATATAAGCTTCACAATGAGGTAAAAAACCTGATTCTGTAACTGATGTGTTCATTTAACCTCTGCTAAGGACAAAAATTATGATTCATTGATTCTAATTTTCTAATAAAAAATCATGTCACCTTTTAATAAGCAACTTACTATGATATGCCAGGGTCTTGGGTCCCATAAATAAGGATTATGGTTAAAAGATGTTGAAGGGAGAATTTCAATATAAAAATCAATGGAGAAACCTAAAAACTGAAATGAATCATAATCAAAAGCAATCTGTTCTTGTGGCACTGCAAGAACATAGATAAAGGAAATTCTCAACCCATTACCCAATCCTGAATAAAGCAGTAAAATAGAGAAGAAAATAATTAACAAAGACATATGTAAGTAAATAACAACATTAATATCATTAATACTGATAGCTCTCAGTATACCCCAGGATCGTGGGTGGGAATTTAGATTACTCCAGGGGTCTGGATATAGTTGGCATCTGATGCAACTCAGGCAGAATGCCTGATTCCTTCACATAAATTATCATATTTAATACTTAGAGCCATCCTTGGAGGACTATGTTTTAATGTCCATGTTTAAAATGAGAATGAATTCAGAGATGTTGAATCTCTGGCATGAAATCCCAGTTTTCATATGATCCAGTAAAATTGTGCTTTTATTTTTTTTTCTTTCAGTAATATTCACTGTTCCTCCCAAGTGCAGGAAAAATATTTCTTAAAAATCACTTTGCTAACTGGTGTAGATTTAATTACTTTTGAGAGGAATTGCAGGCCTTTTTTCTTTTTCATTTTTTAATAGTTCATCCCCAGTGCAACCCTCAGTTATTTCTCAGGCTACTTTTAATAAGCCCTGGCATTTAAATTCTTGCATATGACAGTGAGGACGGTGCCACTTCAAGCCAGAGCTTATTTTCTGTGAGCAACATTTAATCAAAAGTGACCCATGATTACAAGCTCCACTGCTTGCACCCAGCTCCTCGTAAGTGCAGCAGCTTTTCAGTCTACGCACTTCAGTTTAGAATATGAATGGGAATCCCAAGAAAAACTTTATTCTTCTAAAATTCGTAGAACATCTTTATTTCTATGTCTTTTTTTTTTTAATGTATGACAAATGTGTGGGAAAAAAAATGGCAACCTTGCTAATGAAGCCGTTAATCGTTGCCTATGTATCCTGAGGTGTGCTTTCAGGAAAAATAAAAAAGAGAGAGAGAAAATATTCACTCAAAACTCAACCCCTTCTACTTATATCTGAGCCCTGAAATATTCTCAGGGAATTTCCCCAACTACTTAACTTCAGTAAGAGAAGATGACAGCAACTTTCAAGGACTCAAGGGATGCTCGTCATTAAATTCACTCTGTCAATAGTGAGTGTGAAGGTCTAGACTCTGCCCCAAACCTCACTGCAATAGCATCATGAATTATGCTTTGTCAGGGAACATATTTTTAAATTATATCTACTGTTATGATGATGCAATCCCATGTAATGTTTTTAGATGAGATAACTGCCTAGACACTTTGTTTCTTCTCTCTCTGCCTGAATCCTGCTCTCTCTCAGATTCTAGCTTTCTCCCCTTCCTCTTAGTTTTGTTAAGCACTTTATTTCAGAAATCTGTCTCTAGAAGTCTTTTTTTTTCCTCTTTTTTAATTAGGTATTTTCCTCATTTACATTTCCAATGCTATCCCAAAAGTCCCCCATACCCACCCCCCTAATCCCCTACCCACCCACTCCCCCTTTTTGGCCCTGGCGTTCTTCTGTAAGGGGCATATAAAGTTTGCAAGTCCAAAGGGCCTCTCTTTCCAGTGATGGCTGACTAGGCCATCTTTTGATACATATGCAGCTAGAGACAAGAGCTCTGGGGTACTGGGTAGTTCATATTGTTGTTCCATCTATAGGGTTGCAGTTCCCTTTAGCTCCTTGGGTACTTTCTCTAGCTCCTCCATTGGGGGCCATGTGACCCATCCAATAGCTGACTGTGAGCATCAACTTCTGTGTTTGCTAGGCCCCGGCATAGTCTCAGTCATTTGGGTTACATCCTGTTTGAATGTACATGGCCACACTAAAAAAAAAAATAAAATAAAAATAATAAAATGGTTGTTTGCATGTCAAGATTGAAGAGTTTTTTTAAAAGAGTTTAGAAGAAAAGGGACAGGGTAAATGTAAACAATCCTCAAAGAGCAAAAGGTTAAGTAGCTTGCTAGATTTATTGTTTTTGATAGTACCCTCAATTGTATATGGTAACTTGAATCTTTAAGAAATATGTTGGACTTTTCTACCAGGAAAAAGAAGCCAGTTTAAAATGCTCTGTTTATGGCATGGACAGAGATGATGGTCTAATGCCTCCCTTAATCATCCTTCATATTGACTACTGAGGGCTACATAGATTTAGTTACTTAGGCCTTACATATTTATGACTACAAACACATCAATATCCTAGTGAATATTAAGTTTAAAGCACTTAATTCAGAAATAAACAATGTAAAAGGATGGAGTGTATAGAAATTTAGCACCAGCCATTCTCATCTAAATTAATTAATTTTAAAACAAGGTCTCATTCGATCACTGAGAATGGCCTGGAATTTGCTATGTACACTAGGATAGCTTGTCACTGTGAGAGTCCTCAAAGCTCAGCCTCCTGAATACTCAGGTGGGAGGCATATACCATTCTTCCCAGCAACTACTAAATAAACTATGAATAAAGTGCCTGTTACTATATTTTTGGCATCTATTTATACCACCATTATTTCCCACCATTGTTGTTACATTAAAAGATCTTAGGCTCTAGATGGTCCATCCTTTCCTCACAGCTCCAAACTTTGTCTCTGTAACTCCTTCCATGGGTGTTTTGTTCCCAATTCTAAGAAGGGGCAAAGTGTCCACACTTTGGTCTTCGTACTTCTTGAGTTTCATGTGTTTTGCAAATTGTATCTTATATCTTGGGGATTCTAAGTTTCTGGGCTAATATTCACTTATCTGGGGATCCATCCCATAATCAGCCTCCAAACACTAACACCATTGTACACACTAGCAAGATTTTGCTGAAAGGACCCTGATATAGCTGTCTCTTGTGAGACTATGCCGGGGCCTAGCAAACACAGAAGTGGATGCTCACAGTCAGCTATTGGATGGCTCACAGGGCCCCCAATGGAGGAGCTAGAGAATGTACCCAAGGAGCTAAAGGGATCTGCAACCCTATAGATGGAACAACAATATGAACTAACCAGTAACCCCCAGAGATCGTGTCTCTAGCTGCATATGTACCATAAGATGGCCTAGTTGGCCATCAGTGTAAAGAGAGGCCCATTGGTCTTGCAAACTTTATATGTCCCAGTACAGGGGAATGCCAGGGCCAAGAAGTGGGAGTGGATGAGTAGGGGAGTTGGAGCGGAGGGTATGGGGGACTTTTGGGATAGCATTGAAAATGTAAATGACTAAAATACCTAATTAAAAAAAAAGAAAATAAAAGAAACCTTCAAAAAAAAAGAAAGAAAGAAAAATAAAAAGGTCTTAGGCAAGCCCAAGCTCAATCATGAGCTTTTATGTTTAAGGTAGAATATAGCAAAGAGTGGCTAAGTCCTCAAAGCAATCTTTATGTCTCAGCTACTGAGTGTTAGGATTGTTACAATATGTACTCTTATGTCCAAGTCAGTGATAAGCTTGTGATAATGGTACAAGATTAGAAGACATAGAGGAGGTTTAAAAGATTATTAAACTGGACAAAACAGTTTGTTTTAAAAGAGTCATATGTGTCAAGAGTGGGACAGTTGTCATAACATGGAACTAAACACTTCCTTAAGGAAAAAGAGTTTTGTCTTATTGATGGTGTCTTTTGCCTTACAGAAGCTTTGCAATTTTATGAGGTCCCATTTGCTGATTTTCAATCTTACAGCACAAGCTATTGCTGTTCTATTCAGAATTTTTTCCCCTGTGCCCATATCTTCAAGGCTTTTCCCCACTTTCTCCTCTATAAGTTTCACTGTCTCTGGTTTTATGTACAGTTCCTTAATCCACTTAGATTTGACCTTAGTACAAGGAGATAGGAATGGATCAATTCTCATTCTTCTACATGATAACCACCAGTTGTGCCAGCCCCTTTTGTTGAAAGTGCTGTCTTTTTTTCCACTGGATGGTTTTAGCTCCCTTGTCAAAGATCAAGTGACCATAGGTGTGTGGGTTCATTTCTGGGTCTTCTGGTCTTCTATTCTATTCCACTGGTCTACTTGTCTGTCGCTATACCAGTACCAAGAAGTTTTTATCACAATTGCTCTGTAGTACAGCTTTAGGTCAGGCATGGTGATTCCCATTGGTCTTGCAAACTTTATATGCCTCAGTACAGGGGAAAGCCAGGGCCAAGAAGTGGGAGTGGGTGGGTAGGGTAGTGTGGGAGTCAGGGTATGGGGGACTTCTGGGATAGCATTGGAAATGTAAATGAAGAAAATTCCTAATTAAAATTTTTAAAAAGTGGAAAAAAAAGTAAAAAGGAGTTTTAAGATGAGGTTAGAGAATATTCTTAAGAGGGTAGGTGAGAGATGATAAGATAAGATTAGCCACGTATGTATCCAAGAAGATGGAAGGAACATCTCCAAAAATCTGTATTAAGTGAGAATTTTATATGGTACCACTAACAAGCAACAGAAGCTATAGGAATTTTAGTGTGAAGTTAAGATTATAGACTACCTTGCTCAGTTGTGTTTACTGCAGTTGTATATAGGAAATCATGAAGTCATTGTTTTTAATAGCCAAATAGTATTCTATTGTGTAAATGTTCCATATTTTCTGTAACCATTCCTCTGTTGAGAGACAACTGGGATGTTTTCAGCTTCTGGCTATTATGAATAAGGCTGCTATGAACATAGTGGAGCATGTGTCTCCACTACATTCTTTCCATTACATGTTGGAGCATGTTCTGGGTATATGCCCAGAAATGGTATAGCTGGGTCCTCAGGTAGTACTATGTCCAATTTTCTGAGTAATTGCCAGACTATTTTCCAGGTAACAGATTTTTTTCTTTTGTAAAATTTCCCCTTAAAGTAAACATAGATTTTTTTTCTCATGAAATATATTCTAATTATATTTTTCGTAATTCTATTCCTACCAGATCCATTCCCTTTCTGTCTGTCATTAGAAAATAAACAGACATCTAAAGGAAAATATTAAAATAAGATAAATCAAAAAGTAACACATTGGAATTGGACAAAACAAACACGAAAAGAGCCTAGCAAAAGACACAAGATACTCCAACTCAGTTGTTCACATACTCAGGTATCCCATAGAAAAACTAAATTAGAACCTATAATATAGAGCAAATGATGATTTGTAGGACAAAAATAAGAGAAGAATATTATAAATAAAAAAAGTAAAAAAACTAATAAAAATCACAAAGAAAAAGATCGAAATGCCCTGACATGACATTATGTAACAGGAACGTATGAAGGGATCATTAAGTTAATTTTCTGTTGGCCACCTGTCTGGGTAAGCATCCTGCTCTAAAAAGTAGTTTGTTTTCCCAATTACACTCTATTAGAAGAAAGTACAATTTCATTTGCAAGTGTGGTTCAATTTGATATTACAACTGGGTTAGAGATGGAGATATGTGTCTCCTTCTCCTGTTTTCTCTAGAACAAGAAGGAAGAGGAAAAAGAGGAAGAGGATGACAAGAAGGAGGAGAAAGGGGGCAGGAGGCAGAGAGTAAAAGTAGGAGGATGGGACACAAGAGTCAAAGACTATTTTATTCACAGTATTAGTATTAACAAAAATACTAAGCTAATGACTGCAATATATACAAAGAAGGCATGGTGTAGACCCTAGGCCCTGTGCTTGCTGCTCTCTGCATTCATATGTGTCTTGCTTAGTTGATTTAAAGAGATTTATTCTCCTTGTGTCTTACATTCTCATGAGAGCTCTTTCGCTCTCGCTCTCGCTCTCGCTCTCCTTCTCCCCCCCCCCCCCCCACACACACTGTCTGACTGTGGGTCATTGCATCTGTTCCTGTCTGCTGCCAGAGGAATCCTCTCTAATGATCCTGGATCAGGCACTGATCTCTTAATAAAACAGAATATCATTCAGAGTCATTTTATGGATTTATTTTTATCAGAAGTATTTTGTTTAACTTAGGGTTTCCGTAGTAAGCATGTCTATCCTACAGAAAAAAAAATCAAAAAACAAAAAACAAAAACAAACAAACAAACAAGAAACAAATTACAGACTGAACACAATCTATCTACATACTGAATACAATCTCTATCAAAATTCCAGTACAATTCTTTACAGATCTTGAAAGGATAATTCTTTTTTTATTGGATATCTTATTTATTTACATTTCAAATGTTATCCCTTTTCCCGGTTTCCCCTCTGTAAACCCTCTCTCCCATTCTCTACTCCCCCTGCTTCTATGAGGGTATTTCCCCAACCACCCACCCATTCCCACTCCCACCTCACCAAACTTCATATGGGAAAAGAAAACAAGTTATCTAAAACCTGAGTGATAAAATTGCTGGACACCCCTAACATTCCCAATTTCACGAAGTACAACAGAGCTATTATAATAAAAAACACATGGTATTGTCATTAAAACAGGAACAAGGATAAATGTAATTGAAGACTCAGTCATAAATCTCCACACATATGAATACTACATGATAACTGTGTTTATTTTTTATTTTTGTCTTTTTGTGTTTTATTTTTTTGGTTTTGTTTTTGAGAAGGGAAAGCAGGATTTAGGAAAGGTTACAACTACCAGTGAAATATGTACTAAGTTTGGTGAAATGAGCCCCTTATAGAATACTTTTTGTTATTGCTACTGAGTCTCATGATATTCTCATCTTGGATAACCCATAATGTTTGTAAAAATATTCTTGGATGAATTTATAATGGAATGCATATAAAATTTTTGAGAGGTTGATGCTAACTAAGCTTGTGCATAATTTATCATGTTTTTCTAATATATCTCACAAAGCAACAAACTTTTAAGGGTAAAACAGTATCTAATGTGCAGAATATTTAGCATTGGATGAAATAATCTAAAAGATTTACCCCTAGGTGAAAAATAGAAAGTTTGTCATTGGATTTGATTTCATATTTCAATTTTGTGCTTAATTATTAAAAATATTTACTAATTTTTGATAATTTAATTTTGGCAGATTCAATGAAAATCTCCCCCATAGGGCTGATGTATTTACATGTTTAGTTACTAGTTAATGAAACTATTTGAGAAGGATTAAGATTTATGGCCTTTTTGAAGTATTTGTGACTTTGGTGACATAATATGGTTGTACCTGAGATTTTTATACTTGGAGGTTTCAAAAACCCAAACCAGAGGAAATCTCTCTCTGCCTGAAGATTAGCATGTAAAGAACTCAGTTACTATCCAGTGTTATACCCCTTTATTTATCACCATGATGATCATGGACTAACACCCTACAACTGTAAACATGCCCCCAATTAAACGGTTTGTTTTATAAGAATTGCCCTGTTCTTGCTATGGCATTACAGAAATTGAACAATCATTTTATGTGGTGTTTATATGATGTATTTTGAACATATTCACCACTTCCAGCTCCTGCTATCTCCTCCTACATCATTCTACCCACCCAAATTTCTGTATTTTTATTTTTTGTAAGTTAATCATTAATACATCAACTCCAGTACGTGCTGGCTAACAAGTATGGTCAGAAACTCTACACCATTAAAGGAAACTGACTCTTATTCACATAGGCACTGTCAAATAAATGCTAAAAGCTCTGCAGCTTGCGGTGAGATTTCTTGTCCACTTCCCCAACCTTATGTTATTTTTTTCTGGCTTGAGCTTGGGGAAATATTATATATGATATCAAAATCATTGTGAGCTTATTATTTGGCCTTTTGTTTCAAGAAAATAGTTTCCTTGAAGTCATTTATCTCCTCTCTCTCTCTCTCTCTCTCTCTCTCTCTCTCTCTCTCTCTCTCTCTCTCTCTCTCTTTCTCTCTCTCTCTCTCTCTTAATAGCCAAGCCTACCAGGAACAAATGAGATATAGACACTCATTTTAGTTTTGGCCTTATGATGGTCTTCTAAAATCTTGTCAGTCATGGACCTGTGTTAATTGCAATCTAATACTAGAAAGAACATCTCTGATAATGCTTGGGAAAGACACTAATCTCATTCATATTTGATTCTGTTTTCAATAATCATTGAGCTAATGAACCTAGTCATTCATAGTGAACAGTTACAGATAACTTAGTATTTACTTCTACAAAATTTCTCTGCTGTTCATAGAGGAAATATGTATTCAAAGAACTTCTCTAGTTTGTCTTTTGATTAGTTGGTTCTACTTTCTATAGTGTAGACACCTCTTCATCTTATTTTCATGGATGTAGCTGTCATAACCTTAATTATGATATATAGAATAGATTCTCTCATACAGAGGTGCTAAATAAATGTTTGATAGATTGATACAGTATATTTTATAACATTGCTCATTACCTGTCCTCCTGAAATATGAAGTTACTAATGTTATTAAGGGAGAATGAAATGATAATAACTAGTTTACAGAAAGTACATGTGTTTAAATTGATAAGACACATCGAAACAAATCCCCAGGAAAGTTGTAAGTACATTTCCGTATATATAAAACTGTGTGAATGCTTTAGAAATTTCTATGACATCTTTGATTCTCTGGGGAAGGCAGAGCTCATTGCCTTGAAAATGCTATCCCACAACTTATCAGGGGCACTTATTTTTAGGTAAAAGCAGTAATACTCTATGTCCTTTAAAAAAATTCACCAATGCCATTCGAATTTGACCCTGAGGGAAAAAAATGTCACAATTTTCAGAATAATGGAAAAAGTCACTCAGGGTCATAACCATGTACAATAGCATGCTCCAGACCGGAATGCACTTATCACCTGCACACACTGATTTTAGGTTTGTTTGGTTTTTCTCCCCTGTTTTATAACATCTGTTGGCTTGGTTCCTGTGTTGATTTGTTCATCTTGTTGGAAGGCAGAAGCAGAACACCTGACTTCACAGATGCTTCAAGTCTCAACCAGACACTGAGATATAAACTGATGTGAAGAGAAGTGGCTGGATTTTTTTATACATAAAAATTAAATGCAATTAACAGACTTGCATGTATACATAGAATTAACAGGAATTAACTTATTAGAAGTCCATAGATTATTTAATCTTAGGCTATTTACAACTATCTAGCACCTTTTACTTCACTAAGGCATATTAAACTTCTCCACTATGTTTTCCTTCATTTGGTCACAAGCACAGAATTTGCCTCTTGGAACAAAGTCTTCAATAATGCGATAATGAATTTACTACCAAGTAAGTATTATTTTAAATATGCCTTTAGGGGATAATACATTAGTAGATTCCCCTGCAGAAGAACATAGCACAATGCGTACCAGTATTTTTCATTGGGTCCTTTTTAAATACAGATAATCTATTACAGAACTACATCACTCAGTTGGATTATGTATTCATAATGAAATTAATTATTACATATAATACATCAAAAATGTTTTCACCCTCTCAAGTGGGGCTGAGGTGTCCTCACTTGGATAATTCAGCTTGTTGATCTGTTTTAGTTCTATGGACTTTTTCTTGGGTATTCTGTTTTTGTTTGTTTGTTTGTTTGTTTTTTGTTTTGGGTTTTTTTGTTTGTTTGTTTGTGTTTGGTTTTGTTTTTGTTTTTTGTTTTTTGTGTTTTGTTTTTTGTTCTTTGTTTTTTGTTTTTGTTTTTGTTTGTTGTTTTTTTTTTTTTTTGCTAATCACTTATTAGTGACTAAATTCCATGCATGTCCTTTTGGGTTTGAGTTACCTCACTCAGGATGATATTTTCTAGTTCCATCAATTTGCTTGCAAATCTAATGATGTCCTTGTTCTTAGTAGCTGAGTAGTAAGTATTCCATTGTGTAAATGAACCACATATTCTATATCCATTCTTCTGTTATGGGACATCTGAGTTGTTTCCAGCTTCTGGCTATCACAAATAAGGCCACTATGAACATAGGGGAACATGTGCCCCTGTGGTATGGTTGGGTTTTTACTAAAGACTTTCAACATTGCCTTAGGTACTTTTCAGTCATCTGAGATTCCTCAGTTGTGAAATCTCAATTTAGTTCTATGCCTCATTATTTGATTGGGTTGTTTGGGTTTTTTTGGTGATTAGCATTCTTTATATGTTTTGGATATTAGCCCTCTAACAAGTGTGGAGTTAGTGAAGATTTTTTTCCCAATTTGTAGTTTGCCTATTTGTCTTATTTACTGTGTCTTTTGCCTTATAGAAACTTTCCAGTTTCATGAGATCCCATGTATTAATTCCTGATCTTAAAGCATAATCTTTGGAGTTCTGTTTGGGAAATTTTCCCCTGGGCCAATCACAAGTTGGGAGGGAGGGAAGGATGTAGGAGGGAAAGTGGACAGGGGTTGGGGGTGGGAGAGGAGAACCTGATCTGGTATTGCGTGAGGGAAAAATGACTGAAGCCCTGATGGCCAGCAGAAATAATGTAAATAGGCAACCTCAGAAGGCAGTACATTTGGGGGACCCTCCAGAATGCACCAGAGACCTGGAGGTGAAAACCTCTCAGGGCTCAAAGGGAGGAACCTTAAATGAAATGCCCGACAGTAGGGAGAGAGACCTTATAGAGCCCACCTCCAGCAAGAAGACAGGGCATCAAATGAGGAATGAGTCCATTGCAGTCACAACTCAGACCTGTATTTGTTTCTGTCTGAAAGAATTACAGAGATGGAAATGGAGAGAAACCTGAGGAAAAGAAGGTCTAGCAACAGGACCAAAGTGGAATCCAGCTCAAGGGGAGGTCCCAAGGCCTAACACTATTACTGAGGCTATGGAGTGCTCACAAAAAGGGACCTAGCATGACCACACTCCAGAAGAGCCAAAAAGCACCTGAGTCAGATGCAGATAATTGCATCCAACCAATGGACAAAAGCTGTTGACCCCCGTGGTTGAATTAGGGAAAGTCTGAAAGAAGTTGAGAAGAAGAGCGACCCTATAGGAGGACCACCCATCTCAATTAATCTGGACCCCCCAGATCTCTAACACGGGACCATCAAACAGGCAGCATATCCCAGCTGATATGAGATCCCCAACACGTATACTGCAGAGGACTGCCAGGCCTGTCCTCATTCAGAAATGATGCTCTTAATCCTGAAGAGACTGCAGACCCAGGAAGTTTAGAGATCAGGTGGGGTGGGGCTGGGAAGATCCACAAGGAGACAAGGGGGTGGGGAGTTGGTATAGGATGTTAAACAGTCGGAGGGTGGACAGGGCAGAGGGGGTAAATATGAAGTGTAAAATAATAAATAGATAAATAAATAAATAAATAAATAAATAAATAAATACATAGCTAAATGAATAAATAAATAAATAAATAAATGGGTTTTTAAAATGTTTTCACATTTATAAAGTATTTTATACTACATGAATAGTGTTGGATAGTGTTAATATTTAGAAAATCAGAATATAGAGACCTATTTTGTCTTTTCTCAATGCTAATGAATTCTGACCATTATATGTTTTCATGGTGAAATTATAATATAATCCAAATTTTAGGTAGTATTTATATGAATTTATGAATAATTTATTGTAATTTGTTTTTGTTTTCTTTATATTTGTTATATATATATACATATATATATATATATATATATATATACACATATGTGTGCATGTGTGTGTGTGTATGTATACATATATATATTATCCCATATGAGGATGTATACTTGGAGAGAGTCAGGGCTTTCCTACTCTCCAGATAAACTTATGTACACATTCAAATGTACAATATTAATTTTTAAAAAGTAGAATCCTGAAGTTAATAATAATTATGCATTCCATGTAACTCAAAATATCCAAAATAGGTGTCTTGCGGGGTCTAACTGGTATAAAATAAAATGATTAATAAAATGTTTCTTAGCAATTTATTGTAAATTGGTATGTTTATTGTAATCACAGCATCTCCTGGCTTGAAAGATGGATGTTTCAAATGTGATATATTTCTATGTGACTGGTGTAGTATAATGGGAAATGTGTTGATAGAACTCAGTCTGTGTGCGAGTTCATTGAATATTAAATTCTGATATGAGAGCTACTGTTAAGAATCAGAATGTGTGGCTCAGTAAGATAAATGAATACTGAGGAGAAGTGATTGTGGTTAGTTTACCATGTCAACAGATTTTCACCAACTATGGACCAAAAAAAATCTTTTTTGTTAAATTAGGATATGACAACAGAGAAATAAGCATAAGAAATGAACAATGCAATATGAGTACTATTTATATGGAGTTCATATTATGTCAAGAATTGTGTGTAATCGGCTGAGTGTAGGGTCGAGTTGACGTACATAGCACATACTAAGTTTTATGCTAGCAACTTAAAGACTCCTGATTTTTGTGTCACTGGGGGTTCCTAGAATTTATTCTATAAAATGATTTTTCTAGAACCATGTTTTCTTTTTTCTTCTTCTCTTTTTTAAATTTTTTTAAAATATATTTTCTTTAATTACATTTCAAATGTTATCCCCTTTCCTAGATTCCCCTCCAAAAATTTCCTATCCCCTTCCCTGCTCCCCAACCCATCCACTCCCATCCCTGGTCCTAGCATTCCACTATACTGGGGCATAGAACCTTCACAAGACCAAGGGCCTCTCCTCCCATTGGTGACCAACTAGGCCATCCTCTGCTACATATATAGCTAGAGCCACAAGTTCCACCATGTGTTTACTTTGATTGGTGGTATAGTTCCAAGGAGCTCTATGGATATTGGTTAGTTCATATTGATGTTCCTCCTATGGGGCTTCAGACCCTTTTAGCTCCCTGGGTACTTTCTCTGGCTCCTTCATTGGGGACCTTGTGCTCTGTCCAATGGATGACTGTGAGCATCCACTTCTGTATTTGCCAGGCACTGGCAGAGCCTCACAGGAGACAGCTATATCAGTTTCCTATCATCAGACTCTTGTTGGCATTTGCCTGTTGTCTGGGTTTTAGAACTATGTTTTCAATACTGGGAAGAGAATGGGTCCTATATTTAAGACCCAGGCTACCCAAGTGGCTTTCTAGGAAATGGGAAGAAAAATGGAAAGGTTCTTGTCTTTGAATGCATGAAAATATAATACATGCATTGGTTAGCATTATTTGTACATAAGCTACTGAAATGTAGCCGGAAAACTGAAACAAGGGAATCTGACTTGACTTTCAAGAAGTCATCTGTTCTTAGCAACTCTTTACGCTGTTGGATCAAAATACCTGGAAAATCCAATCTGAAGGTAGAAGAGGTATTTTGCTCAGTTTGAGAGTACAGTCCACCTTGATGTGCAAAGCATGGGAGCAGAAATTAGAGACACAATCAAGGAGTGTGACAAGACTGTCAATGTTTGCTTGTCTTCTCCTGTTTATTTAGTGCTGAACTGGAGCGAGTCATGTGGGGCAATATCATCCGAACCAAGCTCATAGTATTAGTTAGAGTTTTACTGCTCTAAACAGACATCATGACCAAAGCAACTCTTATAAGGACAGCATTTAATTGGAGCGGGCTTACAGATTCAGAGGTATAGTTCTATATTATCAAGGTGGGAGTATGGCAACATCCAGGCAGGAGGAGATGAGAGTTGTCCATCTTCATCTAAAGGCTGCTAACAGAATACTGGCTTCCAGGCAGCTAGGATGAGGATCTTAAAGCCCACACCCACAGTGGTACACTGACTCTACCATGGCCACACCTTCTAATAGTGCCACTCCCTGGGTTGAGCATATACAAACTATCACACTAATGTAGATGACCCCTCATAGACATACCCAGAAGCTAACATAATCTTCATAGCTCCCCATAGATATATTGAGAGACTTGTCTTCTAAGTGATTCTAGGTTCTGTCAAGTTGTCAATCTCTATTAATATCACAACATCTGCTCAATATCATTTCAAAATTTCAGGTTTATATCCATTTTATAGCAATAAATATTTCTAGATTACATTGAAAGTGACTTTCTCTGATAATAAGCTAAGAATTATGAATCTTTCCATACTAAAAGAGGTCTTTTTGGAACTTTACATTATATTCATCTGACAGCAAACCTGTCAGAAGGCAAATTGATGGATGAAATATGAACATAACATTTAAACACACTCATAAAATGTAGTCGGAGGCTTAAAGTAGAAATGTCTTTTCAGGCTGAGTCTTTATGTTCAACAAAAAGAGAAGAGACTGTTTAAAATCTGTCCCCAGATACTGCCTCATTGTTAGAACCTAGTGAAGACATTTGATCAAAAAGCAGCCTTCAGATCTTGACTTCTCCAATAATAGCTAGCATTTTTTGTGAACTCATATTGCCCCAGTCATTAGATACAATAAACATAATATAGCATTTGATGTATTATGCATGCCATGAATATTTTCAGCAATAAGATAGTTCAATATTAAGAGATGCCCATGCACTTTGTTCTGGGATAGCTTATGGAAGGACAGCTCATGCTTGCCAAAGGGTTAATATATGCTATTGTTTAAAACAGTTAATATTGAATATGATGATGATTATTTCCAACAGATATTAGAAAATACTAATTAAAATTTAGGAAGTTTCAAAGTAGAGCTGCAGATGTTTTATACTTGTAAACCAAGGACTTGGGAAATTGAGGGCCAGGCTGACCTGAAAGCTACAAAGTAAATAAGTGAGCTAGTCAGGGAAGAATAGGGGAGAATCAGATGCTGTCTGAGGTCAGAAATATTGTAAGTGATAAAATACCATTGATCATGTTACATATCATGGTAATCTATTATTGTCCTTGCTGAGCATTTGCAAGTTCGAAGATAGAAATTGTCAGTGATGCCAAATGTTGTTAGACATAAGAAAAATAAAAATTTAGAGCATTTAAAATATGTAGTTTATGATATGGTCAGAGGGTAACTTTAGAAACAACCATTTACAGAGGACAGTCAAAGCCTGGAAAGGGCAAGGAATTGTTGGTTATAGACTGGGATTGAGGTAGATGTTATGTGGAAAGCAGACACAGAAACAGAATTTCTAAAACCACTTCCTCCTACTGCTGTCAACTGTACAATTCAAATTTGTTGGTAATTCTCCAATGGTGTAATCTCACATGATAATTAATATACAGTTTGAAATTGGCATGCTGGGTAACTATATACATATAGGTTCAATCATGATTGCTTTCCTGATTAGCTGTTTTTCAATAGATATTTATGAGGCAACACTCTCCTAATGCTAAGCAGTCTGGTATGCAGCGTGCTTGACTTATTTACAAACTTTTAATTCAGCATTTACTGTTAGTATGGCAGGCCAAACTATAGAATTTTAACTCTGGTGTAAACATGGGTCTATTCATGTTTTAATTCCTTTAAATATTAAATGAATATAAACTTATAATTATTGAAATATGAATGCTACAATATTGCTTCTGTAAGATAAAAATATAAATGAGGTTTTATGTATGAAAGGAAAAAAAAAGTTCTATCTGTTAGAGAAGGCAGCATTTACCAATAAGTGATTTTTCTGCTCCTCCCTGAAAAATCCTGAAAGTGTTCCAAGCAGAAACTCTGACTTTCAGAAATCATAGTTGTTAATGCATGTAGCTCTCATGTAGCTAAAATTATTTTGGGGGAAAACTTCTCCTTACAAGGAAGAAACTGTTACTCAATGACTCCTACCCATTGATATAATTCAGCTCAGCCCTCTGTGAAGCATAGAGCCGCATTTATGACACCACCATGATTTCTCAAATGGAGTAGTTCATTCCAGTCATCCACCCACAACTCAAAGGCTTTTTCTGTCTCAATCCATTCAAGGCAATGTGTTGCTAGATTAGCAGATGTTCCCAATTTCACATCTACAGTTCCTTCTCATCATTCCTCTCTACAAAAAAAAAAAAAAAAAAAAAAAAGTTTTATTGAGATATAATTGATATGTAAGAAACTTCATGTATTTAATATGTACTCTTTGGTGGTTTAGGAAATATGGAAAGATTCCTAATATGATCTCCATTTTGAAGAGAATAAATCTATCTAACAATACCACTCAAAGTGCTTTTGTATTGTAAGATGCATATGTGTGTTTGTACAACTATGTGGTCATGAAACTTAGAGGGAGATTTACTGTTTTAGACCTTTACTGTTTGTCTTAGTCAGCGTTTTACTGCTGTGAACAGACACCATGACCAAGGCAAGTCTTATAAAAACAATATTTAATTGGGGCCGGCTTACAGATTCAGAGGTTCAATTCATTATCATCAAGGTGGGAGCATGGCAGAATCCAGGCAGGCATGGCACAGGAGGAGCTGAGAGTTCTACGTCTTCATCCAAAGGCTGCTAGTGGAAGACTGACTTCCAGGCAACTAGGGTGAGGATTTTATACCCACACCCACAGTGACATACCCATTCCAACCAGGTCACACCTATTCCAACAAGGCCACACCTTCAGATGGTGCCACTCCCTGGTCCAAGGATATACAAACCATCACACTGTTCTTAGGTGTTGGGGGTTTGTCTGTTTGTTTTGTTTTGTTTTTAGTAAGAGATGAACCTGCAGCTCAGTCATAAAATACTTGGCTATGATGTAGAAGACTATTGCTTCCATATCCAGAACCACAAATAAATAATAACTAAAATTAAATCTAAAACAATGTAAAGGAAATCTTTTTTTCAGTTTATGAGTACCATGTATTAATTGAGCAAATAGATTCTCAATAGATTAGAACCACCACTTTCCCTACTACAGGACTTCAATTAAAGAACTGAAAAATATAGTTCAAAGGATGATAGCCCACTGAAGAACTGGAGTTGATCATACAGACTAAGCAACTTTTTCTTACCTCTAAAGTTACAGTGATTTCAATGTTTATTTCTCCACGAAGTACACAGAATGTGGTACTACTGCCAAGGTCATGTAATAGGATGTGGGGCCATTGGGAAATCATACCATATTTGAAGTCAGAGTCCTAATAAATTGGATTGTTATCCTTCTAAAAGAATCCAGGGAGTCTCTTTACCACATCTACCTTTTAATGAGACAGTAAGAAGCTGACCATCCAGGAATCAGGATGAAACATTCCATCAAAGCCACAGCATTTTTCACCTCTTTGATTTCAATCATCCTATCCTCTAACAATGTAAGAAATGCATTTAAAGTGTTTATTACCCCTCTGGTTTGTGGTATTTTTATAGTACCTCATGCAAACAGAGCTGGATATCTGGAACTAAGAAGCTGTGCAGTGGTATTGTAACAAATACTAGAAAATGTGGAAGAATCTATTGAAGTGAAGACATATAAAGACTAGAGGAGTTTCTGTGTACCGGCTAGCAAAGCATCTGCATGTTGAAACTGCAAAGCTGTAAGGAAGAAGACATATAAACAAACTCTTAAGAAAATGTCAGTCGTCTCCCCAAGTGAGAAATCCTGAATGCAGTGTTGGTAGAGATACTGAAAGTAAAATTATAATGAAACCTTAGTTGTAAACGAGGAACATGATATTGGACAATGAAGAAGCAGCTATCTGTTACAAAGTGGTAAAAACTTGGACTGAATTTTGTTCAGGTTCTACTGTTGTAGGGTGGACCTTGCAAACAAGAAAGCTGAATGTTCTAGGGAGATAAAACTTAAGCCAGGCATTGAAAACATTTTCTCCTCTGTACAACGTCAAGTCTGAAAATGGAGAAATTAAAGATGGGATGCTTACTCAAAAAGAAATAAGAACTGAAAGATATTAGGTGGATCTATTATATCAATACCAAAGACAACGTGAGATCCTGTTTGGGAGAAAATATAGTGGTTTGTGGTACAGGGTTCTGCCTCTTCTCTGAGGATTTGCAGGTGTTGCTGGTATACCAGCTCAGAAAGGACAGGGTGGAGTGTATGTGGGTGGGGTCAGCAGGCTGCCTCTTCCCTGTCTCCAAGATATAAGAGCCAGCCCCCCCAGGCTAGGAGGGATTGAAACATAGTCCTGTAGGAGCAGGATCCTGGTCCAGTTGTGAAAAAGTTATTTTTGGGGGGGTATTGCTTTTCTGTGGATCTTAGTAAAGGATGTCTCAGATCTTTAATGAAGCAGCTCTTTGAGATGATCTTATCTGGCACCCATTTCTTTATTGAGGTGCATTTGAATGCATATCCTTTATTCAGGTGAGCCAAGGGTTATATCGTTTGGGGGCTCAGAATATCCAGTATGGGAAAGAATTATTTGCTATGGGACTGAAATGCCTCATTAGCCTGGAGAGGCATTCCAGGGGGTCACTTCGTTATGCCCTCTGGGGTAGGCAAGGAAACAGAGAAGGAGTTAGCACTATACCTGCCCGCCTTAAGACAAGACTCTAATCTCATTTTCTTTTATCTTTTATTTCCGTGGTTTGGATATACTCAACTTCATTGTTCCATACCAGTTCCTCTGGTGGCCAGTCCACATGCTTTATAGGACATAGCTAAAGCAGCCTGTATAGCCATTTAACTGGAAGAAGGCTGGACCATACAACCAACACAATGGCTGAACAGTAAGTAGCCCAGTAATAAAGGCTATTCCTCTCATCATAGACCCTGAATGTCAGAGCCCCATGAGCATACATCATCGTAGAAACCTAGCCAGAGATAATGCTAAGAGCAGCTGTGATGTCGAGTTTCTTCTACTCAGGATATTATTCCCAAAGCCACGAGCAAAGCCCTTTGGCTACAGACAAATGTTGTCACTCAGCCTCGGAATACAGCTTTGATAGACTTGATAAGGGCTAGGCACAGTGCTATGGTGGGTGTGAGGTGGCTCAAGGCCATGAGAAAAGACCTCCCCAGAGTCATGGGGACCTATCACTATCTGGCAATGTTTTAGAAGGAGAGAGAAGAAAACTTCTGCTCGAGTTGCTCTAAGGGGTGTCAGCTCCAGCATGCATGGAAGGGAGCAAAAGCATGACTTGACACTCAAGCCTCAAATTCTTGTGGAAAGACTTAACAGTCTTTCGTTTGTTTCTTTGATATCAAATGGAAGGGTTAACGCTATACATGTCTCCCTTTCATATATTGAAGGCACGTTCTATATTCAATTTTTCAAGCTCATTGCCAGAAAGGACTGGTCCTGAGAGTAATTCATAGTTTAAGTGGCATTTCTTTCTGATATAAATTTACCTTTTGACTTTATGTTTTTGAGTCATTCATGGTATGAAATCTAGAGTAACCAGAGTAAAACAAATACATTTCAAATGCAAAGATGCACATTTTGAGAGGGTAAACAGAATGCTTTTGTCTAGGTTCATGGATCCACAGAATTCATATGTTGAAAGTCTACATAAAAGTTAGTTGTATTAGAAATTGAGATTTGGGGGCTAAGTAGGTAACTTAATAAAATTGAGTCAGTGTAAGATAGACTATTGGTGTCTTATCACATTGAGAATATCTGGGTACATTGATTTTAGACTTCTAAATCCGTGAGAAAATGTCTGCTATTTAGAAACAGACAGAAATGATATTGTGGTGTTACAGTAAAAGTTCCTGCAGTGGAGTTATGCATGCTCTGAAACAACAACAACAACAACAACAACAAAGAAAACCTCCCTGAATGTTACACTGTGTCATTGCTCCCAAACACAGACTATGGAAATAATTGAGTATCATTTCTATATCAAGGAGAGTAGGAGCTTTTATCTAATTACAAACCTAGGTTTTGTTTATTAATTTATGTTTCTCCTGTGTATACATGTGCGGTTAATATTCGTGTGATATGATAACAGAAAGGAGTGTGTCACAGCATGATTATGGATATTAAAAAACAACCATAGATATACTTCCTTGTTTGAGGCACAGTCTTTTTGCTGTTTATTGTGGTCCATGCCAAGCTAACTTGTCAATGAGTTGTCAGGGATGTCTCTGATTTCTCTTTCAATATGGTAATCCTAAGATTACAAACCTACAGTACTGGTTTATGGTACTTGCAGGGATTTCAGCTCAGGTTTCTACACATGTATGGCAAACACTGCTTACTGAGAAGTCTTCCAGGCTCTATGTTTAAGTTTTTAATTGTCAGTTATGTTAGCATCTGGGAACTTCTGCATCATTATGGAAAATTTCTATTACTTCCCCATTAGTACTTCATTTATTTAATCTCTCTTAGCTCCAGTTATATCACATACACATTAGAATGCTACCATTTTATAGGGTTATCAGTTAATTAAAAATAAGTTCATTCAAAACTTCTTAGAATTACGATTTGGTATGTAATCAAGCCTGTATCTAGATTCATTTCATAGCATTCTAAATTATTTAAGAATATCTTTGGCATGTTGCATGCTTAGAAAACATAACAAGTTGCAAACGTGAGGGAATGTGGTTTTAAAAATAAGGCAGTCATTCATATCTTAGCAGATCTTTTTTATGGCAATTCAGTGTCACTTAAATTATGTATTCTATTTATTTCTACAAGTCTAAATAAAATTGGCATTTAGAAATGACACAGTGACTTAGACATATTGACTTATATCAACCCTCAATAAATTTTATTATTGACAGAGGCACTTTAACCATCAGCGATAGCATGGCTGTTTAAGAAGACTGTATTTGTGAGAGAGTATTGACATCTGTGTAGCTAGAATGGTCATTAAATAGAAGCCCATGAGTACTGATTAGGCAGATAAATTAGCAAGGATATGTGTAGGTGTCAATCCGCTGATTTTTCATAGTCAATGCTAATGGCTGTATATTTGCATAAGCTGAACAGAGTTACTATGATATACTAGATGGTATATCTTGCACGAATGATGATACTTAGGAATCCACAAGCATTAATCATAATTATTAGTTAGACAGTCACATGAAAATCAATTAGCCTTTGCACTGCCTGACATAAAATACTAACACATCATTCTTGCCTTAGAATCTATTTATTTCTCAGCACCACATAAAAGTGTTTAAGTAAGAAAACTACATCACCAAAAAACCATGTTTGAGCTGCCTCTGGATGAAAGCCAAGGGCATGATTGCAAGGTAGCAAATTCATTATATTCCAAACCATTACCTGTGTGCGTTGGATCACTCAAATTTACCAAATTTTATAGTTTACCTATAAAATGAAAAGGTTCAAATTACATTTATTGTGACTCTTAAGACTTTTAAATGTCATCCCATATCAATACATACGAGATGTGAAAAGCAATTCTTCTTAAAGTATGAAGAAAATATAAACAGAGATTTCTTAAGTGAAAAGCAATTTATTAGGAGCAAGAAAATACACAAAATATCATTAGAGAAATTATCATCATTAATCATGTAGTCCAGGATGGATGAAAGTAATATATAGGCAATGGAAATAAGTGCAGAAAAATTACCCTTTACACATGATGGAGACTTCTCAGATTGAATACATATTAGGTGACATAAAAAAGTCATAGACATATGAAAATGTGATAAAAATGAACAAATAAAACTACCAAGGGTTCCCTTTTAGAGATAATGAAAAGATGTCTACATTTTAGTCTTCACATCATGTCATTTCTTCTCATGTTTTTTTTCGAGAAAATAATGGATAAATACTAACCTTGGACTTATTAATAATAAACAGTGGTCCCATGAACCTTACGTATTTTGTGTATTGCTGTTTCCTCCTATTCATTTGTGTTTCACTTCATCTCACTGTAGACATATGCACAGCTTAATTAACCATCTTTACCCTTAACATTTGAACAAAACATTGCAGTTGTACATAATGCTCCTTGTTAAGAAAATACCAAGATCTGGGATATTCAATATTAGCTGCCAGGCAGAGTTAACACTCTTCAAATGAATGCAATGACTCTTTCTGCATTTATAAATAAGATCTTGCAAATTTTTTACTGTCAGATGATAACTACTTAAATATAAAATTAACTACTGGTATAGTAGAAAACACTAAAACCAGGACTACTTCAAAATAATATTTTGTTAGAATTATATTCAATAATTGTAAAGCATCTGACAAAATTATTTTAGTAATAAACTTTAAAAATATTTTCACTATAAATTAAACAGTTGTTCTTCAGGCATTGATATCAGTTGTATATTAATGACATTATTAAATATTAGCATAATTTTAACAGATGATTTATATTCACTAGTAATATATGCAGGATTACATATTATTTTTACAGAAAGTCAGTCAGAAAAACATTCTCTATGTGCTCCAGCTTTGTTTAGATATTTGGGAAGATGGTTGGGGCTGTTAGTTGATTCAAGTTAAGTCAATGCTGTTACAAAAAGTATCTGAGGAAGGATTCATAGTTCTTTCTTACTTTGCTTCCATGTTTCTATCAACACAATTTTATATCTGTTTACATTTATGTTCTCTGATATTAATACATTTTATTATGCAATGTGACAGTATGTTTTGTACAGTTACTGTGTCCTTTGAAAAATGGGAATGTTGTGATAATATGGGGGTAAAAGTGCTAACACTACCAAGCAGATACAGACTGATCTGTTTATATAATTATTAAGAATTTTTTAACCATATGAATTATTTTCACATATCTAAATATGTCTGGCATTACTAATATGTTGTTTTTATTATACTTTTCACAAACAAATTATCTAATAATTTGATTTTCTTCTTTTTTTAATTAAAATTTTACAACACAACTGTTAGTTTAACTTTTATATTTCTCCATCAGTTTTATTCATGACACTTACATAAAGTACTACTTTCTCTTTTTTTATTTATTAATCATTCCATTCATTTACATCTCAAGTGATATCCCACTTCCCTGGTACCACTCCAGAAGCCCCTTATGCCTCTCCAACCCCTTCCCCCTTTCCCTGTCCCCTTAGCCTCCATGAGGGTTCTCCCTGATGCATTTGCCCTCTCACTCCCAACCTCTCCAGTGTCTCTATTCAGTGAGGCATCAAACCTCCACAGGACCAAGGCCCTCCCCTCCCATTGCTGTCAGGCAAGGCCATCTGATGCTACATATGTATCTGGAGTCATGGATTCCTCCCTGTACACTCCACAGTTGGTGGTCTAGTCTCTGGCAGCACTGGGTGGTCTGGCCATCCAAAGTTGTTCTTCCTATGGGATTGCAACCTCTGTTCCTCCAATCCTTTCAACAGCTCCCCAACTGGGTGCCTGAGCTCAGTCTGATCAATGGCTCCCAGCATCCACATTTGCTTTGGTCATTTGCTGGCCAGACCTCCCAAGGAGCAGCCATGCCAGGTTCCTGTCAGCAAGTGCATTCTGACCACAGCAACAGTGTTAGGTGATATGGTGTCTGGAGATAGATAGATCCCCAACTGAGGCAGTCCCCAGATGGTCCTTCCTTTAGTCTCTGTTCCATTTTTTTTTGTCCCCTTTCTTCCTTTGGACAGGAACATTTCTGACTTAAAAGCTTTGAGATGGGTGAGTGCACCCATCCCTTGACCAGGGGCTTTCCCTATCTGCTGGAGGTGGTCTCTACAGGTTAAATCTCTCCCATTCCCTCATGTTTCAGCTAAAGGCATCCTGGAAAGGTTCCAGGAGCCTCTCTTTTCCCTGGTGTCTGAGACCTTCCAGTGGCTATCCCTAGTACCTCATTCCCCCAACTTCACTGCAGCGGACTGGATTAAGTAGGTCCCTCAACAAGCAGGAGAATTCAAGGTCCCTGTTCTTAGGGGGACAAGGAGTCAGCAGGATGACAAACAGACAGGGACACCAGAGAGAGTGCTGTATCCGAATGTAATTTCTCAAACTGAGCATCAGACTTATAATACAGAAGAACAACAAGGAAGTTAGGCAATACATCAGCCAAGGTACATCAAGATGCATAATGGCTCTTTACACAGAACATTAAAGTTAGGAGGAACCAGGCAGTGTTTACAACTGAGTTAAGATCAGCCCTATCTAAAGTCAGCTATTCACAGGAGACAGGTGAAAGGGCTAATATGCCCAGGTGCAATAGTAGTCTATTGTTAAACCCACCACCAGGGATCCTTTAGTAAATACCTAATTATGCTATTCCTCTGGGCCTAGTGAAAAACATGCACCAGGGAAGTTCTGTTCTGCTAACCTTTTCATGAATAATACAGTACTCTACTTCCTCCTTAAACCACAACCCACCTTCTTTCTACTATTATGTAATGTAGGCTGCCATTCATGTCCATAATGAGAATTTTAAGTTTACTATTTTCAACTAGCCCTGAGTTTTCTAGTTCCTATCCAGCAAACTGCAATGCCTGACTTCTAACTATCAACACTGGAGGCATTTCATCTGAATGAGTAACATTCTTATGAAATTCCAAGCCCAGGGTCAGCTCAAGGACTTGCTAGGGCACCAGTGAGGCCAGGAAGCCATGTTTAATCTAGCTTAGCTATTTGTCAAATCATTCCTTGGCAGTACCTATAGTAAAACGACACTGAAGGAAGGCACTTTAAACCCTTCACCAACTATCACAAGGAGATATCTGGAGAATCCATGCTACAGGATGCCAAAGCTCCAGTTTCCATGAAACATTTTGCCTCAGGACTGTGGACACGATTTTGGACTTGCCACACAGACTTCACCGGATTGGGTGTGGGATTACATATTTTTATTCTATTTCCTGATCCTCTGTACCTTTCTCCCATCCACTCCAGTACCTGATACTGCCCCCTTATTTCCTATCCCACCTCTCTTCCTTCCATGTCCCCCACTACATCCACCTCCCATCATGAACTTGTTTCTAGGTGCAACTGAAGCTTCCACATCCTAGCCTTCCATCTTCCTAAGTTCCATAAATTTGTGGGTTGTATCATGGGCATTGTGAGTTTTTTAAGCTATTATGCACTCATCATTGAGTACATAGAATGTGTGTTCTTTTGTGATTGGGTTATCTCACTCAGGATGATATTTTCTAGTTCCATTAATTTGCCTGAAAATTTCATGAAGTCATTGTATTTAACCATGTACCACATTGTCTGTCTCCATTCTTCTGTTGAGGGACATTTGGGTTGTTTCCAGCTTCTGGCTATTATAAATAAGGCTGCTATGAGCATAGTGATGCATGGATTCTTATTGTATGTTGGAACAGCTTTTGGGTATATGCCCAGTAATGGTGTAGCTGGGTCTTCAGGTAGAACTATTTCCAGTTTTCTCAGGAACCACCAGATTAATTTCCAAAGTGGTTATACCAACTTGCAATTGCACCAGTAATGGAGGAATGTTCCTCTTTCTCCACACCCTCACCAATATCTGCTGTAACCTGTATTTTTTACCTTAGCCATTCTGGTGGGTGTAAGGCAAAATCTCTGGGTTGTTTTGATTTGAAATTCCCTGATGACTAAGTATGTTGAACATTTCTTTAAGTGCTTCTCAGCCACTCCAGTTTTTCCATTGAGCATTCTCTGTTTAGCTCTGGCCTCCACTTTTTAATAGGGTTATTTAGTTTTCTGGAGTCTAACTTCCTGAGTTCTTTATATATTTTGGATATTAGCCTTCCATCTGATATAGGGCTGATAAGGCCTTTTTCCCAATCTGTGGGTTGCTTTTTTGTCCTATAGATAGTATCCTTTGCCTTACAGAAGCTTTTCCATTTTATGAGGTCCCATTAGTCCATTGCTGATCTTAAAGCATAAGTGTTCAGGAAGTTTTATCTTCTGCCTTATTATTCAAGGTTCTTCCCTACTTTCTCTTCTATTAGATTCAGTGTATCTGTTTTTTTTTTTTTAATTGTGTTTTTTTCTATTTTATTGGATATTTTCTTTATTTATCTTTCAAATGTTATCCCCTTTCCTGATTTACCTCCTCCCAGAAAACCCCTATTCCATCCTCTTTATCCCTGCATCTATGAGGTTGTCCCTCCCTCCACCCACCAAAACCCACCTCCCTGCCCTATATTCCCCTACACTGGAGCATCTATGAAGCAGACCAAGGAGCTCTCTTCCCATTGATGCATGACAAGGCCATCCTCTGCTACACATGCAACTAGAGCCATGTGTACTCCCTATCTGGTTTTATGTGGAGGTCCTTGATCCACGTGCACTTGAGCTTTGTACAAGGAGACAAAATGGATCAATTTGCATTCTTCTAAATGCAGACCAACACTTGGACCAGAAGCATTTGTTGAAAATGCTGTCTTTTATCCACTGTATGGTTTTAGCTCCTTTGTCAAAGATCAAGTGATCATAGGTGTGTGGGTTCATTTCTGGGTCTTCAATTCTATTCCATTGATCTACCTGCCTCTCTCTGTACCAGTACTACACAGCATTTTTGTTTGTTTTTATTTTTGTTTTTTGTTTTTTGTTTTTTGTTTTTTTGTTTGTTTTTGTTTTGTTTTGTTTTGTTTTAAAATCACGATTGTTCTCTAATACAGCTTGAGCTCAGGGATGGTAATTCCCATAGAAGTTCTTTTATTGTTGAAAATAGTTTTCACTCTACTTGGTTTTTTGGTAATCCAGATGAAATTGAGAATTGTTCTTTCTAATTCTATGAAGAACTGAGTTAAAATTTTGATGGAGATTGCATTGAACCTATAGATGGTTCTTAGTAAGTTAGCAGTTTTTAATATACTAATTCTGTCAATTCAAGAGCATGGGAGATATTCCCAACTTCTGAGTTTTTCTTCAATATATTTCTTCATGGATTTGAAGTTCTTGTCATACAGCTCTTCCATTTGCTTGGTTAGAGTCACATGAAGATAATTTATGTTATTTGTGACTATTGTGAAAGGTGTTATTTCCCTAAATTCTTTCTCTGCCCGTTTAAACTTTGAGTAGGGGAAGGACACTGATTTGAGTTAACTTTATCTCCAAACACTTTGCTTAAGTTGTTTATTAGCTACAGGAGTTCTCTGGTAGAATTTTTGGGGACACTTATATGTACTATCATATCATCTGAAAATAGTGATATCTTGACTTTCTCCTTGCCAGTTTGAATCCATTTGATGTCCTTTGTTGTCTAATTGTTCTGGCTAGAACTTTGAGTACTATATTGAATAGGTATGGAGTGAGTGGGCAGTCTTGAAAATCTTATCCCTGATTTTAGTGGGGTTGCTTTGAGTTTCTTTCCATTTAGTTTGATGTTGACTATTGGTTTGCTGTATATTGCTTTTATTATATTTAGGTATGAACCTTGAATTCCTGAACTCTCCAATAATTTTAACATGAATGGGTGTTGTATTTTGTCAAAGGATTTTTCAGCATCTAGTGAGATGATCATGCAGTTTTTTTTCTTTAGTTTGTTTACAAGGTGGATTACATTGACAGATTTCTAAATGGAGATTTTTGTTGTCATTTGATTTGAATTGGTCCTTTTGACAGCACAAGTTCCAACTCTTAAAGACTACTTATATTTTTTGTGTTTTAAAATTCTTTGGTAAAGCTTTTTATCAATTCTTCTGTGAAATCTCTTGGTCTATCTTTTCTTCCCTATCTTGGCCTCATGGGCAATGTCTGCTCTTTCCTGGGGCATTTTCCATGTAGCAATAAATTTAGAAAATTTCAAACATCAGGAAAGATTAAGGACACTTTGCATTTCCAAAGTTATCAAATGAAAGTTGTCCTTTAGAGCATAAAATGTTTAGTGAAAAATAATCCTTGGGGAGCAGTGCCTCACTGCTGATTTTTCCTAATGGAAACATCTGATCAACTCCCAGGTGAATATTGCTTGGTGATTACTGAAACCATTCTATTATTCAAAACTTCAACCTCATTTTAACAGGTGAGATGTAGTTGAAATGTCCAGTGACTCCAGGTAATCTTGAACAGTGAACTCCACTTAAGTGATTATGGGGTGCCACTTGGAAGTAGTCTCACCTCTGATGATTAGACTGCAGGATGTGAATCTTAAAAAAAGATTAAACTTTTCTGAGATAGTTTAGGATTTTGTAGTTCACATCTGAAGATATACAATTAATAACTACTTATTCAACACTTGTTGCCGGAGTGATTTGGCATGTAATTTCCTAGTCTTTCATTAAATTGGTAAGTACTGAGTAATTGCATTAATTTAACTAAGATATCACATAATTTGCTTCAGCATATGGCAAATATCTCCTTACTTTAACCTTAGATTAAAGTGAATGTAGACTCTCCCTGTCAAATAAAAGCTTATCTTTGCCCAAGACTGTAGACTTTGAATTATAATATAAATTTGAGGCTTTTCTAAAAGTTGGCAGATTTTTTTCTCCTTTTCAGTGATACATTTCCATTAAATATATGATGGCCCTTGTTGTGACTGAAAATGAAACTCTGTCATACTGGCATTTGAAAACACTTCATAGTTTCTCATTGATAGGTTCATTTTCATTGCTTGCCATGAAAAGAGCAACACATTTATACATCTAAGATGATCTCATATTCCTTTACAATTTCCAAAGGTGTAGTTTAAAACATGGAGCATTTTATTGTCTCAATCGAGATCCAAATGCTAAATAAGAAAATATCTGTACATTTGAACCCTCGCCATTTGAGAAGAGCAATTGAGATGCTGAACAAAGGACTATGAAGAGAGGGAAGATTGCTTTACTTGCATCAAGGGAGGTGAGAAATAAATACAATCCTTTCTAACATTAATTGCTCATAAAATGTTCATATAATTATTTTTTAAATTTACATATTTAATTCACTGTATCTATCCTAAACATTTAAAAGTATATATATACATATATATAATATATATACACATATATGTATGTGTGTATGTATATATACATATGTATGTGTGTGTGTGAGAGAGAGAGAGAGAGAGTTTACAGCTATGAAGCTCTCTCACAAGAGCCAATTAACAATGTACCCAGTTGTTGTGATTCACCATCATACAATACTATGAAACTTGAGGCATGTCTAGCCAAAATGCCTCCCTGGTATCACCTGGGATTCCAGGCTCTCCTCCAATTACGTTTACTTCTAGCCTCAACTAAAAGTGACACCCATTCCACATGAAGTCTCCAAACTCGCAGGGCTTTGCAGATCTTTTTAAGTCTCTCAATGGATACTGATCAAGATCACATCATTTCTTTTTCTATTTCTTTTTTTGTTTTCTCTCCTTATATGTCAGGATCACAAAGCTACCTTGTAATCAGACTTACATTTCAGTCTGAGACACTTTCTACCCCATAGAGGAGACACCTAGCGAGTTTTGTCAGTTTCAAATTCAAGTCGTTAACCAGCTGAAGTTGTTGTACATGTGAAAAATCAAGCCAACTACTTTGTAGTCAAATCAGCATATTTCACAGTGACTTCATTTTTGCTTTATCTGCAGAATTCAAGCACACTTCTGATTAGTGTTAAGCTATGCGTGGCACTTCCTCCCTGTACTGGTTAGTTTTGTGTCAACTTGACACAGCTGGGGTTATCACAGAGAAAGGAGCTTCAGTTGAGGAAATGCCTCCATGAGATCCAACTCTAAGGCATTTTCTCAATTAGTGATCAAGGGTGAAAGGCCCCTTGTGGGTGGGACCATCTCTGGGCTGGTAGTCTTGGGTTTTAAAAGAGAGCAGGCTGAGCAAGCCAGGAGAGGCAAGCCAATAAAGAACATCCCTCCATGGCCTCTGCATCGGCTTCTGCTTTCTGACCTGCTTGAGTTCCAGTCCTGACTTCCTTGGTGATAAACAGCAGAATGGAATTGTAAGCTGAATAAACCCTTTCCTCCCCAACTTGCTTCTTGGTCATGATGTTTGTGCAGGAATAGAAACCCTGACTAAGACACTCCCTCACTATTGTTACTCCTGAAGGGAGAGGTGACAGTCTAGGAATAGTCCTACACATCTTCCATTGCTCTGTTTACATGGAAGTGTTACAAAGTTCCACATTTTCATATACCTGATCTTTGACATGATCCTGTGGTGAATGCTCCCTGTTTTAAAATTAGTCTAGGAATATAATAGTTGTGAGAGCAAATCATATCAAAATTATCAGTTCTTTCTTTGCATACTTGTATTAATTTGATGTTTTTATTATATCAATTCATCTAAAATCAGAAGTGCACATTTACATGCATTTTGCTATTTAGTATGTGATTGCATTGAATATTATAAATGTGATAGCCACAGATGTGACATTTGTAAAATTCCTTTTAGATTTCTTTAAGATTTGCTGAAAGATAGCATTAAATTATTGCTTAATACTTTATTGCAGTCAGGGGAAAGCCATAAAAATCATTATTTGGAATTTTTGCAAATAATCTTAGTACTTCAAACACCTCTGACTCTATGTTATCTACTTAAATGGAATTTAGTTCTCTGAAATAATTTTATGTGGTTTGGTTATTTGAATTGGGATGGGATAAGCTTAGTTAATGCACTGCATATGGACATCCTAAACATTGCAGATTGAAGTAGTATAATCAATGAACATATATTTAAACTCCACACTTTGTGTTCTTCATTAATAAGAGCAATTTTTAACTATCATCATAAATCAAATATACCATGTCAGTGCTCTGAGAGAAGCTAGCTATATCATATGCACATGCATAATTTCATAAATTAAAGGAAGGCCTATTCATGAATATTTTGACCATATCCATTATCTTCAATATTTACTTCAACTGGTTAATTTATATTCTAAAATAGCTTTCACTATAATAATTATTTTTCTACTATTTTGCTGAGAAGATGTTTCTTTTTATTTCTGTAAATAACATACAGTTGATTAGAAGCCAAATAAGTTTCAAGTTCTTCAGTAATTCTTACCTCTAAAAAGTGAACACCGCAGATCTGCAACAGAATGGATTTATGAGAAGAACTAAATGAACTGTCAGTTTTGAATCAACACTGAAATCAAGAACTGAAGTATGTGCATTATAGTCTGCATCCCAAGTATGGCCAGTATCATTTTTCTTGGGAAACCCTTTCAGAAAACAATGTATTCTACATATCTCAAACACCATTACTTCCTCTCAAATAGTTATATTAGCACCATCTTTGTTTCAATAAGCTGATTTCATCCTAATTAAATTTTATTGTTCAGTTTTGGCTCTGGATTAATTCTGGCTACCACCACTTTGCTCTACAACTAAGGTGGTACTGATTATACTCAATACCACCTTACTTAAAGGCATTTGAGGTTTTATATGGATTATTGATCAACAACAATGGTCTTTTAAGCATGGAATCCACTGAACTATGGACTTCCAATTCTTCTCTGTTTTGTGTATCTATGCTGATTTTGTACTTTGTGTTTGGATCAGTGTATAAATACAGTCAACACAATTGACCTAATACAACCAAAGGCTATTATATGTTCTGTTTTCAACAGATAGGCACAGAGTGGGCATTGATATAAAGGATAAATGAGTTGTGAGTTCTGTGTATCCTTGTCATCACTCTTTCACTGATCTATAAAAGTTACAGCTTCTTTGATCCATTTTTTTTCTCATCCTTTCTGAACACCTTCCTATTTCCTCTGGCAATTATTTTAAAATGTTACTGTCTATCATTCTCTTGTCATATGTAATTTTAAATTTATTTTTATGCATGCATTTATAACTTGCATGCATATTATTTTGCTATAAATCTTCTCTTTACTGTCTCTTCCTTTATGAGCATGTGTTTAAGTAATTAAAAACTTCTAAGGGCGAGAAGCACTAAAGAAATGTTCAGGGGGCTGCAGAGATGGTTCAGTAGTAAAGAGCAATGTCTGCTCTTCCAGAGGTCCTAAGTTCAATTCCTGGCAACCATGTGGTGGCCCACAACCATCTGTAATGGGACCTAAAGTCCTCTTCTGGGGTGTCTGAAGACAGCTACAGTGTACTCCTATACATTAAATAAATAAATAAATAAATAAATAAATAAATCTTTAAAAAAAAAGATATGTTCGAAGTTTAGTGATCAGAGAAATGCAAATCAAAACGACCCTGATTACACCAATCAGAATGGCTAAGATCAAAACCTCAGGTGACAGCAGATATTGGCAAAGATGTAGAGAAAGAGGAACACTCTTGCATTGCTGGTGGGATTGCAAACTGGTACAGCCACTCTGGAAATCAATCTGGAGCTTCCTCAGAAAATTAGAAATAGATCTACCTGAAGACCCAGCTATACCACTCTTGGGAATATACACGAAAGATGCCCCACCATGACACAGGGGCTTGTGTTACACTATGTTCATAACAGCCTCACTTGTGATAGCCAGAAGCTGGATAAAAACCTAGATCCATGACAGAAGAATGGATACAGAAAATGTGGTTCATTTACACAGTGGAATACTTCTCAGCTATTAAGAATGAGGACATCCTGACTTTTGCAAGCAAATGGATGGAACTTGAAAATATCATCCTGTACTTCATTCCTTCTTAGAATGGAGAACAAAATACCCATGGAAGGAGTTACAGAGACAGAGTTCGCAGCAGAGCCTGAAGGAATGGCCATCCAGAGACTGCCCCACTTGGGGATCTATCCTATAAACAACCACCCAACCCAGACACTAGGCAGATGCCAACAAGAGCCTGCTGACAGGAGCCTGATATAGCTGTTTCCTGTGATGCTCTACCAGTGCCTGCCAAATACAGAAGTTGATGCACACAGCCATCCATTGGATGGAGCACAAGGTCCCCAATGAAGGAGCCAGAGAAATCTCAGGGAGCTGAAGGGGACTGAAGCCCCATAGAAGCAACATCAATATGAACTAACCAGTACACTCAGAACTCCTTGGAACTATGTCACCAGTCAAAGAAAACACATGGTGAAACTTGTTGCTCTAGCTATATTTGTAGCAGAGGATGGCCTAGTCGGTCATCAATGGGAGGAGAGGCCCTTGGTGCTGTGAAGGCTCTACGCCCCAATATAGAGAAATGCCAGGGCCAGGAATGGGAGTTGTAGGCTGGGAACAGGGGGAGTGGGGATGGGATAGAAGACTTTTGGAAGGGAAACTAGGAAAGGGGATAACCTTTGATATGTAAATAAAGAAAATATCTAATAATAATAATAATAAGCTAAAAACAATGAAAGAAAAAATAAAAAAGAAATTATCATCCTGAGTGAGGTAACTCAGACCCAAAATGACATGCATGGTATGTACTCACTTATAAGTGGATATTAGCCAAAAAGAGTGAAAGAGCGAAAGAAAGAAAGAGAGAAAGAAAGAAAGAAAGAAAGAAAGAGAAAGAGAAAGAGAAAGAGAAAGAGAAAGAGAATGAGAAAGAGAAAGAGAAAGAGAAAGAGAAAGAGAAGGAGAAAGAAAGAAAAGTACAGAATACCCAAGGTTCAGTCAACAGAACTCAAAAAGGTCAACAAGCGAAGGGCCCGAGTGAGAACACCTCAGTCCCACTTGGGAGCAGAAGAAAGCAATCACAAGTGGGGAGGGAGGGAGAGGCCTGGGAGGGAAAGTGGATTCCAGGGAAGAGTGGGGGGGGGGGAGGAGAAGGGAACCTGATCTGGTATTGGGTGAGGGAAAAGGACTGAAATCCCTGGGTGCCAGCAGAAAGAATAGAAACAGGCAACCTTGGAAGATAGGATATTGGGGGGACCCTGGAGAATGAACCAGAGACCTGGGAGGTGAGAGACTCTCAGGACTCAAAGGGAGGGACCTTAGATGAAATGCCTGACAGTAGTGAGAGGGAACTTACAGAGCCCACATCCAGCAGGAAGTCAGGTCATGAAGTGAGGGAGGGGGTTACCATCCCAGAGTCATATTTTGACCCATATTTGTTTCTGTCTGAAAGAATTGCAGGGATGGAAATGGAGAGTAGACTGAGGAAAAGAAGGTCCAGCAACAGGCCTACAGTGAGATGCAACTCAAGAGGAGTTCCCAAGGACTGTTGCTATTACTGAGGCTATAGAGTGCTCACAAAAATGGACCTACTATAACCACGCTTTGGAAAGCCAAACAAGCAGCTGAAAGAGTCGGATGCAGATATTTACAACCAACCAATGGACAGAAACTTCTGAACCCTGTTGTTGAATTAGGGAAAGGCTGGAAGATGAGCATAGTGACTCTTTAGGAGGACCAGCAGTTTCAATTAACCTGGACCCCTGAGATCTCTCAAATACTGGACCACCAGCCAGGCAGTATGAGGCCCCCAACACATATACAACAGAGGACTACTAAGTCTGAGTTTAGTCAGAGAAGAAGCACTTAAGAGACTGGAGGCCCCAGGGTGTTTTGAAGTCTGGTGAGGTAGGGGTGGGGGGTGGGGACATCCTCATGGAGATGGGATGTGGATCAGTCAGAGGGTAGACCAGGAGGAAGGAATAAAATCTAGAGTTTAAGTAAATAGATAAATGAAAAAAATGGGACTCTTTGTTGCCTCTTGATTTCTGCTACTGCATAAGTCAGCTAGGTATGTTACTTAGAAAGTTCTTACCAAACAAAATAAAAAAACAAAAACAAAAACAAAAAAACCACAAAGAACATTCTTACTATCAGACCTACATTACAACAAACTGAAAGACAAAGAAGCTAAAACTGTCCAGTGGAAAAGGACAGCATTTTCAACAAATGGTACTGGCTCAACTGGCAGTTAACATGTAGAAGAATGCAAATTGATCCATTCTTTTGTTTTTAAAGGCATTTTTATTAGATATTTTCTTCATGTACATTTCAAATGCTATCCCCAAAGCACTCTATACGCTCCCCCCACCCTGCGCCCCAACCCACCCACTCCTGCTTCCTGGCCCTGGCATTCCCCTGTACTGGGGCATATGATCTTCCCAATACCAAGGGCCTCTCCTCCCATTGATGGCCACATAGGCCATCCTCTACTACATATGCAACTAGAGACACAGCTATGGGGGGTACTGGTTAGTTCATACTGTTGTTCCTTCTATAGAGTTGCACACCCTTTCAGCTCCTTGGGTACTTTCTCTAGCTCCTTCATTAGGGGCCCTGTGTTCCATCCAATAGATGGCTGTGAGAATCCACTTCTGTATTTGCCAGGCATCGGCATAGCCTCACAAGAGAGAGCTATGTCAGCGTCCTGTCAGCAAAATCTTTCTGGCATATGTAATAGTGTCTGGTTTTGGTGATTGTATATGGGATGGATCCGCGGATGAGGCAATCTCTGGATGGTCTTTCCTTCTGTCTCAGCTCCAAACTTTGTCTCTGTAAGTCTTTCCATGGGTATTTAGTGGGGACTTGGTCCATTCTTATCTCCTTGTACAAAGCTTAAGTCTAAGTGGACCTCCAAATAAAACCAAAGACACTGAAACTTATAGAGGAGGAAGTGGTGAAGAGCCTCAAACATGAGCAAAGCATAAAAATTCATGAACAGAACACCAATGGCTTGTACTGTAAGATCAAGAATTAACAAATGGTACCTCATAAAATGGCAAAGCTTCTGTAAGGCCAAAGACACTGTCAGTTATACAAAAAGGCAACCAACTGAGTGGTAAAAGATCTTTACCAATCCTAAATTCTATAGAGGGCTAATATCCAATATATACAAAGAACTAAGAAGTTAGACTCCAGAAAACCAAATAACCATATTAAAAAATGGGGCACAGAGGTAAACATGGAATTCTCAACTGAGGAATACCAAATGGCTGAGAAGCTCCTAAAAAAAAAATGTTCAACATCCTTAGTCATCAGGGAAATGTAAATTAAAACAACCCTGAGATTCCACTTCACAACCATCAGAATGGCTAAGATCAAAAACTCAGGTGACAGCAGATGTTGGCAAGGATTTGGAGAAAGAGGAACACCTCGCCATTGATTGTGCGATTTCAAGCTGGTAAAACCACTCTGGAAATCAGTCTGGTGGTTCCTCAGAAAATTGAACATAGCACTACTGGAAGATCCAGCAATACCACTCCTGGGCATATAACCAGAAGATGCTCCAACCTGTAATAAGAACACATGTTCCACTATGTTCATAGCAGCCTCATTTATAATAGCCAGAAGCTAGAAAGAACCCAGATGTCCCTCAACAGATGAATGGATCAGAAAATGTGATACATTTACACAATAGATTACTACTCAGCTATTAAAAACAATGGATTTGTGAAATTCTTAGGTAAATGGATATATCTGGGGGATATCATCCTGAGTGGGGTAACACAATCACAAAAGAACTCACTTGATATGCACTCACTGATAAGTGGGTATTAGCCTAGAAGCCCAGAAGTTCAGAATACCCAAAATACAATTTAGAAAACACATGAAACTTAGGAAGAAGGAAGACCAAAGTGTGGATACTTCGATCCTTCTTAGAACAGGAAACAAAATATCTGTGGAAGGAGTTACAGAGACAAAGTATGGAGCAGAGACTGAAATGATGACCATCCATAGACTGCTCCACCTGGAGATCCATCCCATAAACAACCACTGAAACCAGGCACTATTGTGGATGCCAATAAGAGCTTGCTTACAGGAGCCTGATATAGCTGTCTCCTGAGAATCTCTGCCAGTGCCTGACAAATATAGAAGTGGATGGTCACAGCCATCTATTGGATGCAGTACAGGATCCCCAATGAAGGAGCTAGAGAAAGTACCCAAGGAGCTGAAGGCATTTGCAGCCCCATAGGAGGAACAATAATATGAACTAACTAGTACCTCCATAGCTCCCTGAGACTAAGCCACTAACCAAAGAAAACACATGATGTGAATCAAAGCTCTAGCTGCATATGTAGCAAAGGATGACCTAGCAGGTCATCAATGGGAGGAGAGGCCCTTGGTCCTGTGAAGATTCTCTGCTCCAGTATAGGGGAATGCCAGGGCCAAGAAGTGGGAGTGGGTGGGTTAGTGAGCAGGTGGGGGGGTGTAGAGGATTTTCAGAGAGGAAACTGGAAAGGGGATAACATTTGAAATGGAAATAAAGAAAATATCTAACTTTAAAAAAATTCTAGTGTTTTTATTTAATCATGCTTGAAACCTAATAGGTTGTGATCCTATGTTCTTTATATCTTGAAACTTATCATTTATTTTGAATTCTCCTAAACATGCAGATCATCCTACATTTTGTAGATAATTTTTAACTCATAGTGGTCATTTCTTTAGTAAGAGACTCATTGTAACCTAGTGTGGGATCTAATTAATTTATAATTTATCTTACTTCAATTCATTTGCTGTTTCTCTCCTAACAGTATTGGAAACACAAACCTAAGGTACACAAAGAGTACGAGAAGTTTCCTTTTGAAAACAGTTTTTGTAGGAAGGGAAGTAAAAGAGCAGATAGAATGATTAATGGAAGAAATCTAATAAACAGTGCATTGATCAACAATTACCCTAGTGAACAAATGGGACTCAAACTGCAGCGTACTTTTTATAGAACGATGTATATACTACTCATAAATGTTCTTTTAAGATATTTATACAATAACCCATGCAGCTGGTGGCTGAACAAGGCTAAATTAACTCCCTCCTTCCTATACAGTGTAAGTCTATAATATCAGATGGGAGGGTCGTTGACATTGGGGACAGCTTTGTAGCTGTCCATTCACGTGAAATAGGATGCTTTGTATTTGCCAAGTAGCAATGAACAAGTTTTCTGAAATACTGTAAGGAAAAGGAATAGTCTGATAATCTCAAGGGGCAAGAGCCCCCTTTTTTTCAAATTTTTATTATGTATTTTCCCCATTTATATTTCAAATGCTATCCTGAAAGTCCCCTATACCCCAACCCTGCTCCCCTACCCACCCACTCCCACTTCTTGGCCCTGGTGTTCCCCTGTACTGGGGCATTCTTTACTCTTATTCTTTTCCCTTCCTTTGTTTTTATTTCTCTAGCTTGAGAACAAAAAAAAAAAATCAGTTCCTGACCTGTATAAAAATAGAACATGAGCATAATATGGTCATGTGTCATCAATGTGCTCATGACTTGATGGGTAAGGCACATCATTTAAATATGAAGTGGTAATGAAGAAATATGCAAATAAGGGAACTGATGGCATTTGGTCTTATTTACCTAAGGGAAGTCAAAGATGGCTTTCATAAAAGATAGATGTTTTTCTAGGATATGTCTTAAGTGATGTTTACAAATTTGTTTTAAGAAGTACAAGTTGGTTTATTATAATGAACTTCTATTTTCTTCCATAATTTAGCAACAGTTAGTGATTCCTTTATTATTCTTATTCTTTACTTATCTTATTATTGATATTCAATGTAATTAACTTTGTATTATTTGAGTGACCATTTGATTAATGTTTAGCTTTCACAATAGAGAAGAGAGATTATATCTATTTTCACCTATCATCATTGAATTCCAATTCCTCACCAAGTAGATAAAGCAGAGATGAATACATTAATAAAAGACGGAGTCTTTAGTCTCCAAGGTTAAGACAAATCCAAAACTCTCACTCTAGGTTTGTTACAAATTGATTCATGATCTAAGGAGGAAGTTTTCTATTTATGAGTATCAGTTTCTAATGTTAGTCATTAGACACAATGACCTACATGGTCATTTAATCTTTATCTTCTTACATAATTCTATATCCTCTGAATGAAGCTTTGGTACACCATGTTTGTATAACTTGACAGTTTAATCTGTTTAATCTGCATGTTCTTTTGTTTGTTTGTTTGTTTCTATTTTTGTTTTGTTTTGTTTTGTTTTTCAAGACATGGTTTCTCTGTGTAGCCCTGGCTGTCCTGGAATTCATTCTGTAGACCAGGCTGGCCTCAAACTCAGAAATCTGCCTGCCTCTACCTCCCAAGTGCCAGGATTAAAGGCATGTGCCACTACCACCTTGCAAATCTGCGTGATCTTAATTTATATCTATACCTTTCAAATCTTTGCCTTTTCTATGCTACTTACCTATTATACTTCTATACAATTCTAGTCTAGAAATAAAACACTTTATTTGTCATCAAGCAACATCAAGTGCAACCACAATTCAACACAGAATATGACCAAAGCATCCATTAAATAGACATGTGATGCGAATACATCTATACACAGCATATCTTCTTTTTTTAATGTAATTTTGAAAGCATCATGTGACATTACTATTCTAATACTAATAAGATTATCTCAGAATGGAGTTGTAGTGTTTTGACCATCCTTCAGTATTTGGAAAAAACAACACAGCCTCAAGTATGCCACATAGCTCCACAAAACTGTAAAAAAAATGAAGTAAAGTCAAAGAAATTACAATACAGTCATAATAAATTCATAAACTCTTATGCTTCCAAAACCATGTTGGATTATCAGTAATTGTAGAAAAATCCCTAAACTATGGTGTAAAAGATCTTGTTTCATGAAACTTGATATTTCAATAACCCACTCCATATTCACTGTCATCTTGAGAAAAGAAAACACATCTATTTGCCTACTCACGTTCAAATGAACACACAACTCTTCTGACTGTGCATTCACCATAAAAGAATAAATATGCTCTGACAAAAACTATCAGAAAGCAACACGTTTTCCTTAAACTTTCTGAGTTGTCAGCAGAACAGAAAGTCCCATGCTGAAAATTATGTCAGCCTTTCTCCCCAGAAATCACTCCATAAAATTTTAACTCTGCATCATTTCAAATTCATCTGAGAAAAGGAGAGATAAAGTGTGCTTAAATCAAAGAGATTTATGTATTCCAATAAAGCCGCAAGATTTTGTTTTGATAGCAATAATGCAAGAGCCAACAAATTAAATGCTCTTGAGGAATCATTATGGATACAGGAGTTATTTTGTTTGTATCGGGACTGAATAGCTGTGTAACTTGCCCCTTAAAGTTGTACAGTTTGTAATGCTATTGAGAAGTAGGCTTATGAGAAATGAAGTTGAATGGAGAATGAAGTATAATTTTATTTTAATTTGATTTCTGTTAGTAAGCCTCACTTTACAGATTGGCTTTCAGTAATTTATTATCCACCAACTACAACACAAAGTAGCCTGTCACTAGAGACATCATTTGGGCTTACCCTAAAGAACACTGTCATTGGGAGGGATGACACTCACAGTGCCCAGTGTCACTGATAAGTAAATTTGAAATTGCCTGTGACCTTGGAGAGAATCCCTGAATCATCTTACTCCCTGCTGCCAAAGAGCCCTGTGCAGCACTTGGCATTAACTAAAGAGGCACAGAAGCAGAATAGACTGATCAAGCAATCCGGAGGCCAGTCAAGATAAATTAGATGCTTAATTTATACACCCAGCATTGGAGACAGACTAATTACACAAAGACAGTTTGATAAAGTAATATAAGATTCTGCACATATTAGCTAGAGCTTGCTTCCGTGAAATTATTGCTGATAGATGTGCTCTGGGCTCTGAGATTATGTATGCACAATTGTGCAATGGTCACTGCAGAACACATTTTTGTAGGTATTAAAATGGGAAGCTACCTGCCAATCTTTCCTAATTTTATGCTTCTCACTGCAGTGCAATTCTTTCTTGTGTGTTGGGCCTATTATTTTTAATATTCACTGAGCTGAATGTGAAGCAGTAATGTAAACCAGAAAATAGTGCAAAAGTGGCTGAAAAGGAACACAAACTATTTACATTGATAAACTCACTCACTGAACTCTTAGAAGTATAGAATATTTTGAAAAAAAAAAAGCAAATGTAGGCCTTAAAAGTTCTTGTTTTTCTTTCAAAGTAGCAGGAACTAATACGAATTAAAGGAAACTGAGTGGATCAAAAGAGGGCTGAACCACACTGATGTGTAAGAAGCCTTGCTGAAGTGACACTGCAATTGATTAGGACGAAAGACAGACTGATTTGTTGAAATTGTCTTTGCATTTAGTTCACAGTCAGTAGTTTCTGTTCTTAGAACAGCTTTAAACAATTTGCAAAACACATGCAACTCAAGAAGAAGAAAGACCAAAGTGTGGATACTTTGTCCCTCCTTAGAATGGGGAACAAAATACCCATATAAGGAGTTACAGAGACAAAGTTTGGAGCTGAGATGGAAGGAAGGACTATGCAGAGACTGCCCCACCCAGGGATCCATACCATAATCAACCACCAAACACAGACACATATGCCAGCAAGATTTTGCCAACATGACACTGATATAAATGGCTCTTGTGAGGCTACACCAGTGTCTGGCAAATACTGAAGTGGATGCTCACAAACATCTATAGGATGGACACAGGACCCCCAAAGGAGGAGCTAGAGAAAGTATCCAAGAAGCTGAAGGAATCTGTAACCCTATAGGAGTAACAGCAATATGAACTAACCAGTACTTCCTGAGCTTGTATCTCTAGCTGCATATGTAGCAGAAGATGGCCTAGTCGGCCATCATTGGGAGGAGAGGTTCTTGGTCTTGTAAAGATTATTTGCCCCAATACAGGGGAATGCCATAACCAGGAAGCAGGAGTGGATTGGGGAGCAGGGCAGGGGGAGGTTATAGGGGACTTTCAGGAGAGCATTTGAATTGTAAATGAAGAAAATAACTAATAAAAAATTGTTAAAAAAAACACTAAAGTTAAAATATGAAATTGACTCCCTTGCCAAAGGTGAGAATAAGAACTGAGTTTTGTAAAAATTCTGATCTGAAGAAAAGGCCAGTTTCAAGTAAAGAATATGAGACTTGTGATTAGTTGGAGGACAGAATAGTTTTAGGTCATTGAAAAAGAAACAGATTGAAGCAATACCAGGGCATAGTATGCCCTCATAATGACAGATGGAGCCTTGTTTAGAACTTCTTATCACCATACTGTACCCAGTAGCACTCATGGGATACGTGTAGCACATCTTCCCTTAGAATGAAAAGAGTGTGGCTGGAGAGATTGCTCAGTGGTTATGAGCATCTGTTACTCTTTCAGTGGACTAAGACTTGGTTCCAACCACTGACATAGTAGCTCACCAGTATCTGTAAACCCCTATATCAGAGGTTGGGATAGCCCACCAAGTTAAGCATGATCTACAGCAATTCAAGTCATGATGCATTCAAGATGTTCAGCATCTTTCACTTTTGGCACAATGGCTACACTAAGGTGAATGTTGGGGATGTGGATATGAACATCTGGGGCCTTCTGTACCTCTGCTGCAAGGTGAACTTCCAAGATCACACAGTAGCATCCTTACTTCCATGCTCTGTCAGGAGCATTGTTGAGAGACTTTTCTTCTATTGTTTTCACTCTGACTTGTTGAGTTTCTTGGAAAGTCTCCAATGTTTTGCTTGGGGTAGTGGTGGCACATGTCTTAAACCCCAGCACTTCTGAGTTCGAGGCCAGCCTGGTCAACAGAGTGGGAGAAGCGCTGTCTCAAAAAAAAAAACAAAAACAAAAACAAAAACAAAAAACCAAAAACCAAAACCAAAACAACAACAACAAACAAAATAAAGCAAAACAAAAAAGTACTAAATAAATATTTTATTTTTAAGTACTAAACTATGAACATTTATCACTCTTTGAATACTTCCCGTTAACTCATGACATACTAGAAGCTCTGAGTACTCTTTCCATTACCTAGATTCACCAAGGAACAGATTTTATTGCTAGCAAAAACACTCCCATATCACTATATACTGGTTTGCCAACAACTACTTTAGAAATATGTTTAGTTACATAATAATTTCTTCATTATCTCATCAGATTTACACTTAATCATCATGAACCCATTTTAAAATGGCATATTCCTCTCTTTGTCATCATAAATTATACATTATAAATGCACACTGGAAGATTATAGAAGATGGTATAACAGCACTGATAAGGATATAAAGCTTACATTTCTAGAATCAGACTTCCTTTCTACTATATTTTACCTATTATAAATATGCTGTTTTTAATATTTTATAAAACTTATAATTTGTTTATTTAGTGATAATGCATATGTCACCAGACTTAAGGGTAATTACAGAGTCAGCACAAGTAGAAAGCAATTAATATTAAGCAAATTATAGCTGCTTCAGGCTTTTTAATGGACTACAGAAATTTTTTATATGATGAATGGATAATACTAAAATTTAAGATAAGTAATTCTTAGTTACATAAAAATTTGTCAGCTCTACTTACAAGGTATAGATAAAAATCAGTGATTTTGTTTGTATGTTTATATTTTTGTATGTGATACTTTCCTTAGCCCTTTTGATACTGTCTCTTAAATTTCTACTCAGACCATTGTTTATGTGTCTTTAAACCTCCTTTAAGTCACCTAGATATCCTATTTCTTGCCCACACATACTAAAAGTTAATGAAAAAAACCCAGTGCAACAATTCTTAGATTTTCACAATCAGATCTCTTCAAAATATCGGTTTTTCTTCAAAATCAATTCTAATATACGTTTCTTCAATGACTAAGCTATCCTTGTTGTGTCTACAAGTTGACTATGTAGCCCAATCACAGAAATATGAGTAATTTTTCTTGCCCAAGAAGGTAGTGTGATTAAATAGTACTTTGGCTTTACTCGACACTTAAGTTTCTTGATTTTCCGTAGTTGTGGTGTCTGTTCCTGTTTAAATTGGAACTACAATCTACTGAAGTGCATCTAATATTTTTACCCAGGTTCCAGGGACAACCCGAGGTCCTCCTGCTTGCAGAGTAAGCACCTCAGCTAGCTCTCAATTCCATAAGAAATAGTTGAATAGACTGTTTCTATAAAACCTTAACTAAATCCATCTATTCATTCAGAATTCATCTGAATGCCTATTATGAGCCACATATTTCCCTAAAGAAAGTCTATATATTCATTTTCACTTATGAAGAGCTTTTGACTGTGATTATCTGCTTTAATATTAACAATGATTCAATAAAAAAGAGGATTAGTTCTTATTTCAATTCAAAGAATGGGCTATTCTAGAAGCATAGGTTCCCACATCATTCTATAATTAAATAATGGATAAGATGTGAAAGTTGTCCTATAAATGCTATGCCATGTTTAGATTTCTTCTAATGTTCTACATTGCTATTGCTGCAGTTGTACTTTACTAATTTGCTTTATTATTCACACAATCAGGTTATAACCAGCTCAATATAGGCCACTCTCAGAATTTAACCCGTCTAATAGGTAAAGTCACCTCCATAGACTTGGCCAGCATTTGGGATATACTCTAGTTCTGAAAGATAATTAACACAGAGGAAATCAGTTTGTTATATGTTCTGAGGTTCTGAGAAAATCAACTGCTTTTCCCCTCTTTGTCTTTTTTTTTTTAAATATTTTTTATTATTACGTATTTTCCTCAATTACATTTAGAATGCTATCCCAAAAGTCCCCCATACCCTCCCCCCCCCCCACTCCCCTACCCACCCATTCCCATTTTTTGGCCCTGGCATTCCCCTGTACTGGGGCATATAAAGTTTGCGTGTCCAATGGGCCTCTCTTTCCAGTGATGGCCGACTAGGCCATCTTTTGATACATATGCAGCCAGAGACAAGAGCTCCGGTTTACTGGTTATGTCAGGTTTCCTGTGTAATGAGGCAGAGGGTGCAACGTTTCTTTCAAAATGCTGTTATTTAACACTTAGACTATAGCTTTAATGAGAAACGGGGTGAGAAGAGTCTGTGTGTGCATCAGCTTAGTAGAGTGAGGTTTGAAAATGCTTTTAAGTACTTTGGGTTTTTTTTTTTAATTCTTAAAATGTAAATGATACTGAAAAGGGTCATGGTTACAAGATTACTAAATGATGTGATTCGGGTACATGTCTTTTTATCTCTTAACCACACCCCTCTCCATGTCTATTATGAATTCTCTGTTATCATTAGTCCATTACAGATGAGGGAGCTCTGTTCAACTCTGGAGTCCAAGTACCAGGCATAGCATGGGTAGTTAATAGGTGCTAAGTTTCAGTGGATGAACTCCTTATTCAAGCTCCAAGCACTACCTGTGCATGGCAGTTTCCCCATTTTATAG